>NC_033628.1:12955965-12988825 GCF_001540865.1 Ananas comosus
GAATAAATTATATATATATATATATATAAAATTTATTTTTATTTATTTATACAATAAATAAAATATTTAATAATTTTTATTCCTTAGATCTTCATCCAGCGATTAAATATTTTATATATTGTATAAATAAATAAAAATAAATTATATATATATATATATAATTTATTCGGGTTTGGGTTCGGATAATATTTCGTATATCTATACCTATTGACATCGCTACTCCCTATTCCTCTTTTTAATATACAAAATATACGTAAAAACACGGTGAATCATTTACCGTGTTTATACACGGTGAATGGTTCACCGTGTTTAACTTAACACATTGACCCTGGCCCCACCTGCGTGGCGCTGACATAGCGCCTGCGTGGCAGGCTCAGAGTCATTTTTACAAATTAAATTTTAAAAGGGCTATTTTTAAAATAAAAATTTGTCGGAGACTATGAAAAAAAAGAGCCCTTTTTGATAATATAGTTTCATGATTGCGAATATGGAGCACGTGAATCAGAGTTGGTCTTGTTAAATAGGCATAAGTTCACGTATTCTGACGTAATGTTAATTTTAAAAATAGTGTCAACGTATCATTATGTAGTAGTTCTTCAAGCCTAATCAGGGGTGATGTATCTGCACCATAAGTACTTGAAATTTGGCTTCGCGACACCATAAATTAGCATTTGGATGCTGATTTGGTAGGTTTCCGTTTTGGGGTTTGCGATNATATATATATATAATTTATTCGGGTTTGGGTTCGGATAATATTTCGGATATCCATACCTATTGACATCTCTACTCCCTATTCCTCTTTTCAATATACAAAATATACGTAAGAAACACGGTGAATCATTCACTCATTCACCGTGTTTAGACACGGTGAATGGTTCACCGTGTTTAACTTAACACATTGACCCTGGCCCCGCCCGCGTGGCACTGACGTGGCGCCTGCGTGGCAGGCCCAGAATCATTTTTATAAATTAAATTTTAAGAGGGCTATTTTTTAAATAAAAATTTGCCAGGGTACTATATGCAAAAAAAGCCCTTTTGATAATATAGTTTCATGATTGCGAATATGGAGCACGTGAATCAGAGTTGGTCTTGTTAAATAGGCATAAGTTCACGTATTCTGACGTAATGTTAATTTTAAAAATAGTGTCAACGTATCATTATGTAGTAGTTCTTCAAGCCTAATCAGGGGTGATGTATCTGCACCATAAGTACTTGAAATTTGGCTTCGCGACACCATAAATTAGCATTTGGATGCTGATTTGGTAGGTTTCCGTTTTGGGGTTTGCGATGGAATCTCCAGTTTTATGTATGGGAACATGAATCTACTGTGGCTATAAGATTGTAAAATGCATGCCTCTTTTCTCAAATAAAATAAAATAAAATAAAACAAAATGCACGCCACTGGTCTCATATAAAATAGTATTATTTTGTGACAATTTTATTGTGAGTTGAAAACAGGGACGAATCCAGAAATTAAAATTCAGGGAGGTTAAGATTTAGATTTGCTAGTAAAAAAATTCGACTTAGGATAGTAAAAAAAAATAAAATTTGTCAGATTCACTGATAACAATAATATGCTTAAAGAGGAACAAGACTGTAAGAGTTGAAAGAAAATGACCAAAAAACTTGAAAAAAAATTAAGACATAAATTTTATTAAAATAAAAAATTTGGCCCCCTAAAATTAAAATTTATAATATTTTAATTTTTATTATAAAGTACTTATCTGTAATTTTAAAAAAATTAGGGGGGGGGGCATGACTACTGTGGGGCCCTCTGTCGCTCGGTCCCTGGTTGAAAAAGTCAAAAAACGAAACTATGCAATTTTTGAAGTAGCAAGCTAGATTTAAGCAACTACAATATTGTGGTAGGAAAAAATTTCAGAGGAGATCTCTCAACGACATCGAATCAAAGAGATCTTGAACCAAAAAAATATTCAACAAATTTTTAAGTAAAGGTTTGGGCCCCACTATTCCAGTATCCAGTTTGGGGCCCACCATCTTTCGTAGAGGTCACCGTCTCCTTTTACCTTTTATCAGTGGAAAGAAACACAACTCAAATTCGAAAAAGGGGACGGTTTTTTCTTTTCCTTAAAAAAAAAAAAACAAAAGAAAAGGGGAAAACTTTTAAGCACTTCTCGAACCTTTACAGGTCTAAAACTTGTTTACCTTTTGAATTAACGAGGAGACCAGTGGGGGGTTTGACTCGTGGATCCTTAATTCGAAACCAATTAGGCCTCGCCACGTCATCGCTTAAATTATAAAGCTGTGTTTCTCCTGAAGCGGAGATGCGGAGCAGCCGCCTCAACTTGCGCAGAGCCGCTGTTGTGCCCCACGCACGAAACAGCTGGAGACGCCGCGAAAATGAAATAATAGTGAATTTGAATCGACCGCACAATCGGGGCCCACGATTAGAGCCTATAATATCTTGCCACGTCGACCAAAAAAGCTGTTTCCTGTTTCAAGTGCTATCAGCGGATTCAGTAACCCATGAGCCGCGTCCCTCTCGGAGCCTGCTTCCTATTCTCTGCTCATCTACTGCTCCACCCCACTCTCCCTTTCCACTTCTCTTCTTAGCTCCTCTCTCTCTCTCTCTCTCTCCTCTCTCTTTTTCTTTCTCTCTCTCATTCCCCCTCTTCGTTCTAGGGTTTCGCCTGTCTCTCTCTCTCTCGCTCTGTGGGGTTTCAGCGTCCTCTTCTCCCTCCTCGCTTCCTATGCTCTCTGATTTCTAGGGTTCCAACCTCCGCCATGGGTTGCTTCCAGTCGAAGAACGCCAACCCCCAACCCGGCGAGCAAGAACCCGCGCCGCTGGAGAAGCCGGATCTCGGTAAGCAAAAGCGCTTTCTCCTGCCTCCGATTTTTCACGGGAATAAGCTCGTGCTCTTTGCTGATCTCTCTTTGGATCGTCGGAGAAGCCAATGGGGACGGGGGAGAGCCAGATCGCGTCCCGGCGTTCAAGGAGTACGGCCTCGCCGAGCTCCGCGCGGCGACGAAGGGCTTCAGCACCGACCTGATCGTGTCCGAGAGCGGCGAGAAGGCGCCGAACGTGGTCTACCGGGGCCGGCTCGACGGGGGCCGGCTCATCGCCGTAAAGCGCTTCTCCAAGCAGTCGTGGCCCGATCCCCAGCAGTTCGTGGTGAGAAAATGAAGGACGAACCACCCGCCCCCCCTCTTTTACGAAGAGCTCCGATTTTCTCATCTCTTGTTTATTTGATTATTAATTCCTTTTCTTGCATAGGCGGAGGCTGCCGGAGTCGGAAAGGTGCGCCATAAGAGGTTGGTGAACTTGATAGGATGCTGCGCAGAGGGCGATGAGCGGCTCCTGGTGGCAGAGTATATGCCTAATGATACACTTTCCAAGCATTTGTTTCACTGTATGATCTTATCTCAGCTTCACGGTGACGCCCATTTTGCGTATCTAATTAATGTGGAATTTGGTCATCTTGTTTAGAGTTAATTGGATGCTGCTTTGACTGGTTGTTCTATATACGTTTTACTATATGATCCTGCTGGTGAGCACTTCTTTATCTAGATATTATGGTTTAGGTTAGGGCAAATTTGGATAGATGGATCCATTTTGAAGAGCATCCTAGAATCTTAGATGGGGGTATGTGAGAAAAATCCCTCTGAAGACAAGGTTCAGATTGTTGCTTTTGGTAATCTGTTATTGGATGTGAATATCAAGGATCAAATCCTGTTAGATGATGTTCATAGAGATGTTGTATGGAAAAAGCATTGCGGATATGAAATCGTGCCGCTGAGATGTTGATGGCATGATCAACCATTGACGAGGGAATGATTTGTATAGTTAGGCATTAGGATATACTACTTGATTGATAGAGGGTTGACCGGCCACAGGAAACAACAATAGTGGAATTAAGGAGGCAAAAAAGAAAGGGTTGAGGATGATAAGGGAAGCACTTAATCATCTCAAAGATTTTGATGTTCTTAACGGACAGGTAATTATACACTGCAATATGGCCGAATCGAAATCAGAAATATATGGGTAATATTAATATCTTTGTATCTCATTTCCGCTAATTGTGACTAGATTTAATCTTTCCAATTTCTTTCTTTGGAATATTTCCATGAAATGTTATTACTATAATGATGCAAGAATAGATTTGATCTTATAAGTGCTATAGTTGATAGTAGCAGCTTGATGTTATTGAGCTGCTGTCTTTCCTTACTGTAGGGGACAAAAAGCCACTACCATGGGAAATGCGTTTGAGGGTTGCATACCACATTGCTCAAGCCCTTGATCATTGCAATGCTGAAAATCGGAGAATCTATCATGACTTAAATGCTTATAGAGTTCTTTTTGATGAGGTATGCGACTATCTTTTTTTTCTTTTTTTGGTCAAATAGAGTAATATTTTACCATATTTGTTTTGAAAAGTTAATGGAAATCATTGCTTTTATCCGTGTTAAGTGGAGCTGTGGAGGCTCGTGAAAATTCTTTGCTACAAGTGGTGCAAAAGGGTGAATACTGGTCCTCAAACTTTTTCTTCGGTCCCTAATCTTTTAAAGTGGACATGCAACGGCCTTAACTTACATAAGCATAAATTGTTTCTGCCTTACAGTTTAGGCAGTTGGTGTGTGGTAAATGCATTCCTATCATTTGATGACACCATATAGCTCATTCAAATGTTGTTATGCGGACTCTTATTTTCCTGAAAACAAAGCAGATGTGCTAGCACTCTAGGTGTCTCAACTAAATTGGTGGAAGTGCATTCTATATACCTATCCGTTGATTGTTTCTGTACTAACGTATCCTGATTCATATATTTCGAAGTCATCATGATGCAATAATCCTGCTCTTTGCTTTTCAAAAGCATTATATTGAAGGTGAAGAGGAGTACTGATTTGTAATATGCTTTATAATGAGTACTTGGGAATCTCTTTCATTCAGTCAGATATAAATTTTTTGCATAACTTGATAATGCTAACTTTGTTATTGAAATTTCTTGTGCTCTTATAACTCAAAAGGATTCTAAGCTCTATCTTTGTCAATGCTGTTGAATCAGGATGGTGATCCCTGTTTGTCAAGCTTTGGACTGATGAAGAATAGCCGTGATGGAAAAAGTTACAGCACCAACTTAGCTTATACCCCTCCAGAATTCCTACGGACAGGTTAACTCACATCTCTGATGTTTCTCACTCATGCTTTTGGCTTATAAAATAATATATGAGAACCAACTTAGTCTGATTAAAATTCATTGTTACTCTCGTGTCTCGTGTGTTTGTTTTATTGGTGCTTCGGATACTGCTTCCAAGAGATAGTTATTTTCATATGTTTGTTGCTAGCATGTAGCCTTTTTCCAAGGATAAAAATGAACCATCAATTGGTGAAGGTGAGCCATTAATTGATGATGGCACTACCATATTACCTTAAATTCCTTCAGTCTGTACTTTCAAATAATAAGGGTCTAGTTTGATGATAACCATTATTCTGAGGATAAGCAATTGTCGTGGGAAGGATTTTACAACATTACTACTGCTTAGGTGGACTAGAATTTAACAGATTTTGGATATTGGCAACTTCTTTAAATGGTCCTTTTGTTTGCAACTTCTAGAGTACAGCAACTACTTTGAATTCTTATCCATGTAATAATTTGCCTTGTTCTTATTTTGCAGGCAGAGTTATACCTGAGAGTGTGATCTATAGTTATGGAACAGTTCTTTTAGATCTTTTGAGTGGGAAGCATATTCCTCCTAGTCATGTATGATATTTTCTCTCTTCTGGATCTAGTTTCTTTTCATACTATTCATCACAAATGAAGGGAAAAATTAGGTAAATAAAAAAAAAAGTAATAAATAAATAAAAAACATTGTCAGCTCATTGAATAATGATTGCTAGCAAGATGTGAACGAGAAATGTCAAAAGCTTTTGACTTGTATTGACAGTAGTATAGTCTAGGCACTTTGACAGGAGTATCTGACGACATAAACAAGACTTTTCTATTAACGGTCAGCAAAAAGGTCTGTTGCGTGAACTATATTCGGTGATGTCACTTGCCTTCTCTTATTGTAAACCACTGCTTTTCTGGCAGCTCTATTATTCAAAGAAAGATAAAATTCATTTACTTGCATTATTTTGTCAATTTTATTATTCTAAAATTTGAAATTAGTTCTAGTCACACTTTGGATTTGTCTGAAGATGAAAAGTCTTCTTGTAAGCTTTCTATAGAAAGCCACTTATGGCTTTCTTTTATTGAGCTTGACATTTCAGGCGCTAGATTTGATCAGAGGAAAGAACATATTGCTGTTGATGGACTCATCCTTGGACGGACAGTATGCCAATGAGGATGCTGCTAAATTGGTTGATCTTGCTTCAAAATGTTTACAGTTTGAGGCCAGGGACAGACCCAACATAAAGTTTCTTCTGTCTTCTGTAGGGCCTCTTCAGAAACAAAAGGAGGTACAAACTTAGCTACAAGTAATTTTTAGATCTTCTTTATTGTGTGTATGCAATCCCACTTTATGTTTGTTATTTAGGTGGCATCACATGTTTTAATGGGTATAACAAAAGCAACAGCAGTGCCACCGACAATTCTCTCTCCACTAGGGAAGGCTTGTGCAAGCATGGACCTTACCGCAGTACATGATATATTGCTTAAAACAGGTTACAAGGATGAAGAAGGTGCAGAAAATGAGGTAAGTTTTAGATTACTTTTTAAAATTTTTTAAGATACTGCCCATCAGTAAAGCTATTTGTTTGCTTTACCTCTGAAACTAGATTACTTTTGGGACTCGGTGCCAAATTATCTGGTAGGAACCTATGATTTCACATAACTTGGTGGAAATGGCTATTTTCTATCTGTCTATCACAAATAGCATGGTGAGAGAAATCGCTTTTCTCTGAAATTTCTGAAGATGCGCCTTCATCCTTAGGAATTGCTTTCAACATGATAGGTGTTAGATTTTGTGCAGAATTTATTGTGCCACTTTCTCGCTTTCAGCAGCTTTTCCTGTTGTTTCTTTTGAGATCATAAATTACAGAGGCGAGCCTCTTTGTTTTATTTTCTTCCTTTTCCACTTTAACTTTTGGGTGCTGAGAACCTAAACGTGTCTTATTCCATTCATGTCTATGCTCCATCTTTTAAATTCAAAAGCTTTCGTTTCAAGAATGGACTCAACAAGTGCAAGAGATGGTAAATACGAAAAAAATTGGAGATATTGCATTCAGAGATAAGGACTTTAAGACAGCCATTGATTATTACTCCAAGGTACACGTTTTCTATTTCTGATGACTTTTGTAGTGGTCGTACCCTGAATTTAGAGGAAATAATCGCTCATATCTATCTTATTGTTGTTGCGAGGATGATGCAGTTGGTGGGGATGATGCCGGTTCCCTCGGCCACAGTCTTTGCGAGGAGGAGCTTCTCCTACTTAATGAATGGCGAGTCAGAGCTCGCCCTGCGGGATGCCATGCAGGCCCAGGTGTGCATGCCCGAGTGGCCCACTGCCTTCTACCTCCAAGCCCTCGCCCTCTCGAAACTCGGCATGGAAACTGATGCCCAGGACATGCTCAATGATGGTGCCACTTTTGAAGCAAAGAAGCAGAATGGTTGGCGCACTTGAATAGTGAGTTCTTTCACGTTTCCTTCTTGCAGCACAAATTGGCGTTTTTACCCCTTGGCATAACCTTTTTGAGTCTTGGCACTGTCTTGGAGGTTTAGATTTCGCTGTGTAATTAAAAATGGCGGCTTAAAATCCAGAACGGCGAGCAAGGTAGAAAATGGGGGTAGAAATAGTGCTGACTATCTTGGCCATTGTAATGGCTTCTGGAATCGATTTGTACATCACGTTATTTTAATGGAACAATATCTCCTCCTTTACTTAGCTTGTACCTTTTCAGGGATCATGAAAATGCTTAAGCTGCCTCTTGATGAATTTGCTCTATAGGAGCAGGGCCTGAATTGCTTTTGTATTGGTTTGCTTAATTTTAAAACTGAGCAGAGTTTAGAGCGGGGGGTTTTTGAATGGTAATCGATGTCTTACATTGTATGGAGGGAAGGACAGATGATTAAGGAATTTCTAAGGCTGATGATGGTTTCTGCTGCTATTACATGTTGACTGCTGGCCGCGCTTACTAACCAAGCACTAAGGCTTCGTTTGGAATTATAGGGGATTGTATTACATGCGGTAAAAAAATACGTTGAAAAAATAATGTTAATTTTTATTTTCGTATGTAATATTACGTTCCGCATATTGCAATGAGCCGGTTACGATATATTTTCTGCGGTCCCACCGGAGAACGCAGAAATATATTGCTATATGCTTTTTTTTCAATTTCATTTTATTTAATAGTATTAGATAGACCTCAATATCAAATTAAGCCTAAATTTAGATCAAATTGGTGGTCCCTCTTATATCTTCAAACAGTAAAACATTCCCTAAAGCTTAATACGAAAAGGCTGAATTGTTTAAGGATGACAAGAAGAAAACTTACGTTATAAAACCTCTACTTTGCGGCGCACGGTGTTGTAAGGAAAAACAGTAAAAAAAANGGCTTCTGGAATCGATTTGTACATCACGTTATTTTAATGGAACAATATCTCCTCCTTTACTTAGCTTGTACCTTTTCAGGGATCATGAAAATGCTTAATCTGTCTCTTGATGAATTTGCTCTATAGGAGCAGGGCCTGAATTGGTTTTGTATTGGTTTGCTTAATTTTAAAACTGAGCAGATAGTTTAGAGCGGGGGGTTTTTGAATGGTAATCGATGTCTTACATTGTATGGAGGGAAGGACGGATGATTAAGGAATTTCTAAGGCTGATGATGGTTTCTGCTGCTATTACATGTTGACTGCTGACCGCGTTTATTAACCAAGCACTAAGGCTTTGTTTGGAATTATAGGAGGATTGCATTACATGCGGTAAGAAAATATGTTGGAAAAATAATATTAATATTTGTTTTCGTATGTAATATTACGTTTCGCATATTGCAATGAGTCGGTTACGGTATATTTTCTGCGGTCTAACCGGAGAACGCAGAAATATATTGCTATATGCTTTTTTTTTTAATTTCATTTTATTTAATAGTATTAGATAGACCTCAATATCAAATTAAACCTAAATTTAGATCAAATTGGCGGTCCCTCTTATATCTTCAAACAGTAAAACATTCCCTAAAGCTTAATACGAAAAAGCTGAATTGTTTAAGGATGACAAGAAGAAAACTTACGTTATAAAACCTCTACTTTGCGGCGCACGGGGTTGTAAGAAAAAACAGTAAAAAAAAAAAAAAGAGAGAGACTGTGACCCACTCCGGTAAGGTTATTCGAGTCCTCCAACTATTGGGCCAACAACATAGAATAGGCCCAGCAACCTCTGGACAGCCCAAAACAAACAATAGAAAAATGGGCCACTAAAGCCCACCTGAAGCACCTAAACAAAGAGTAAGACAATAGAATAGAAGATAACCGGTTCATAGGTGTCACCTTAACATCTGTGGGTATATTGGCGTTACATCATAACTTATGCCACAGTTGTAAGGTGCGTCCATGCATAAACCTTCTGTATTGATGAGTCACAAGATTGGAGCGCCCTACACCGGACCAGCTCCAGGCAACAATTTTCTCCCACTGTACAAAAAGAGTTTCTGAACATTTCTGATTATAAAAAAAAGAAAAAAAAACCAAGAGAACCACGATCAGACAACTCTTCTTAACAGCGACAGTTATTTAGTTCTATCAGTACTATTCTAAGTTCTGCCGCGTTGGTTACACAAGCAATCCTACATTTGGTTTCCCACATAAAGTAGAATGCAGTATACATATTTACATATAGGATTAATTTCATCATATATATATATATATATAGGTCGAACTTGAATGACATGGCCTTATACTCATTAGGGCACATTTGGCATTTGGAACTGGACTAGATAGGACAGTAAGAGAAGAATGTTGGGAAGAAAAGAAGGGTTTAAGTCAGGATTCACAAGAGGTTGGGATTATCAAATCTGGTGAAATAAAAAATCTGGCCAAACCAAATAATCTATAGCGACGATCGGTTTACTGGATCCCAAAAAAAAAAAAGGCTAGAATGAACTGCACTGGATTTGAAAAATTCAATTGTATCCACCAGAATGAACCCCTCACCATTGTGATCCCTGACAATGCTGATCAGCAAGACCCTCATTCTCCCTTCACATTGCTTTCCAGTTTTATCCTATTCAAGTCAATTCTAGATGCCAAAAGAGGCCATAGTCCCTAATTGCGAATGATGGGTTGCATATCTGTGCCTGGCGGCTTCAAAGAAAGCTTAGTCATTGCACGAAGTTCTTCCTTCCTGAACCGTAGCCCGCAGGCATTGCATAAGGTCTGCTCATTATTTGATACAGACAAAAAAACAAAAGATAAAATGGGCACAAAATTAGTATGAGAGGTGCTAAAAGAAAACGAAACATTAAATTGGACGGAAGAATGACACGCCAAAAAGAAAGTAGAATTAATTTGATGACTCTACGGATATGGAGTGAAAAATCAAGAAACACAAGGGATTAATTTATAAGGAATGACAATAATAAAGTTTCTAAATACGGCATTCAGTAAGAGCAGTGTAAAATATTCACCAAGCACGCAGTATTCCTTGACCGATGGAAATACATTAAGTCACTAGTTACTACCCAATTAGTCAGTTTAATCTTTACCATGCAATAAATCTACTGAAAAAGCAATATTATCTATTATCTATAGAGTGATGCAGCAATAACTAGCTCCGTATACAACTTTTAATGAAAGAATCATGCAAGAATTAAGAACTTCAAGAATAAGCAATATATTTAAGGCTATTATCTTTAGAGTGATGCAGCGATAACTAGCTCCATATACAACTTTTAATGAAAGAATCATGCAAAAAGTAAAAGCTTCAAGAATAAGCAATATTTTTAAGGTATGGTAATAGTGTCTTTTATATCAAGTTGTGTACACATGGAAATACCTTCTTCGGATATTCCGCGATCTTTGCCATTCTTTTATTTCATTGAAGAATGGGTTGCTCTATCTTCGGCACGTGGCCGTTGACTGCATGTTTTTCTTTTTCTTTTCTTTTCTGAACCTTGTTTAGATTTTCCGCGATCTTTGGAATTCTTATATTTCTCTTGGCTAAATCTTCAATGTACCTCCAAATGCATGTAATTAAGTGGTGATCAAATAAATGTTTTTTGCTTATGATAAACCTTTTCCATGGCCTTTTGACATTTTATATTTCTCTCCCTGGTGATTTTCTATTTATTTTTTTAGTGTATTACATCATCACTAATCTTCTCCAACTCTTCTGATGCAATAAACAAAGGGAAGTGGATAAATGCTGTTTTCTGAAACCTTCTTTACATTCTTACCGATCCTTGGAATTATTTCAATATTTTTATTCTGAGTGGTTTTTTCCCCCCCTTCATGAAATACTCCACTCAAACTAAGTCTCATGTAACTCATGTAACTCTGATGATGCATGTAACTACGAAAGTGACAACTGAATAAATGTTCTTTTTTTTTCGAGAAAAAAACATCATGATGACAGATCAATCTTATGCATGCATCAATTTAGTATCTAAGTTAATAACCTAGACTTTTGAATTACCAAAGGAAAAGAAGAAGAAAATAAAATGAGATGTCCCAACAACTGATGAAAATCCTACTGTGTTATTCCATGCGTGCATCCTTCCTGCTAATATGAGTGTAATAGTGCACGATGAACCACAGAGAGAGCTCAGCAAAATCACCTTGGGACCTTCAGGCCCTCTCCTCCACATCGGGGTTTTGGTAGTTTCACACGACAGACACTTCTTGATGTTGGAGGGGGTCTGGAGCGAGAGGTTTGCATCAATATTCGAGGCACGATAGTTTCTATTTTCCAGTTGGCTAATCAGATCCTTCTCGACTATGGCATAGGAGGAGGTGGAATAGTAAGAAGGTACGCTCATGAAGTTGTACTCCATAAGAACTATCTTACTTGCACACACAAATGTAACAGTGCAGGTTTGATGCAAAGAAGCAAAAACAGTGGGTTGCTACGTATAGGGGTGGTGGGGGTCTCACAAAACTATTGCCTGGACCTCAATCTACAAATGGGAGTTCCAAACACTCAAACTAGAATACCTAAATATAACAACTAGATGCGATCTAAAACATTTAAAAGATTTGTATGTTATATATCATACTTTTTATAATCCTTTTAATATGAAACGAACAATAATTTTTAACCACCATCAAAGTTTTGCAACTACTTGATGCTTCGGTAATAAATTTTTAAAAATTATGATAGTTTGTGTGTAACTATTTAGAGGTTGCATATCATATCTAACTGTTTATACTATATAAGGCCTCTAAGTTTGAGTTCTAAGCAGCCCGGTATAAAGACCTGGTGGATGCAATAATTACTCAGGGCCGAGTATGGACTCTGCAACGGAAACAAGGTTTGGTCAGTGTAATAGGTGTATACGTGCCATCACCTTTGATTGATCAGTACTTGCATCTAAGTTGATAGCGAGAAGAGAGGCAAAAGAGGAGGGTGCTTCTCGTGGGGGCACAATGGAATATTCCTCTCTGACATACTCTGTCTCTCTCACTCTACCACCTTAAATTTACATTACACTCTGTTCCTCCAGTGATGAGATCATTTACCATTTACCACACAACAACAAAAACAATGTGGAAGCAACCAAAATAGAAATCATCACATACCAACAACAAAAGGATAAGAAAGGAGAAGAGACAAAACAGTGGAGAGTTAAAGTGGAAAAGACCCTACATACCAGCAAGTAACTCATGTGCATGGGATCATTCTCGGTTGTTCTTGCTTCCTGAAGAGGTTCATTGATCATTGACTCCACTGAACTGGTTGTGCGCAAACACTGTGAGATGGTGTACACACCGCTGCTTCCCCTGATGAGTAAAGGGAATGGATGGAGTTATCTCATTTAGAATCTCAAAACTGAATAAGAAACTCAGAGANTAACTCATGTGCATGGGATCATTCTCGGTTGTTCTTGCTTCCTGAAGAGGTTCATTGATCATTGACTCCACTGAACTGGTTGTGCGCAAACACTGTGAGATGGTGTACACACCGCTGCTTCCCCTGATGAGTAAAGGGAATGGATGGAGTTATCTCATTTAGAATCTCAAAACTGAATAAGAAACTCAGAGAGTTAACAGTTAAGCAATATTCATAAAGAAAAATAAAAAGGATTTCAATTCAACAAAAAAAAAAAAAAGGTATGACAGCTAGTTTCGAATATTTCTTTAGAAATATGAAGAGTTTTCCAGGACAAGCATACATTGATTGATGAGCTTCAATAACAGCTTTCCAATAATCCGAAGTTTCGGTGTCCTTCGGCAAACACAAAGAAGAGGGGTTTCTACGAAGAAGCATCTATGCTATGTCACAGGACTCGTAACATGTATTGCACATTTGCACATCAAATGAAAATTTAAAACATGTGTGAAGATTTACTAAATTGATTTTTTGGTAACATGATTTGATTAATTGTAGACTACACCCCACAATGCAGTATTTAGATCTTTCATCATTTTTCCTTCCCCTTATATAATCTGCATAAAATTTTCTTAGTTTTTCTGCACAAAATTTTTCTTCGTCTCCATATTCTCACATCCTATTCTTCTTTAACCACCCCCCCCTCCCCCCACAGAAAAAAAAACAAAAATAAAAACAGTAAGTTTTAGAAAGATAATTGCAGTAAGTTTTAGAAGATTGTGTAAATGTAATGATTATAATTCTATTTCAACAATGAGATAAGGTAGATATTCGAGAAAAGAGAAGGAAATAAGTATAAATAACATGTTAGTCTGCATTAGTAACTCAAAATATGATTCTCTCTCTCTCTCTCTCTCTCTCTCTCTCTAAGTAAGCCTTTAAATCAACAAAACATTCTTTACCTCCATATTGAACATCAGGCTAAGTACCAAAGTATCTCAAAAAACTTGGGCCTAATTTAGTATTGTTGCTGTTTGTTCATGTTTATAAACAAAAATGTGTTGGATGTGCACAATGAGTGGACTTTCCTACTCTTGCCAACATTGACTAATTTGCAACGCAATCTGGCTAGATACTAAAAGGCATCTTTTGCCCCTATAAAGAAGAGGCAAAAAGAAGTTACTCTTATGCTTTTGCTTTTGTAGCCAAACAAACACTGTAGATGTACAAACTGCAAGCAGTCTGTCATCCACCCACACACTCGATTACATAGAATTGTGTTTTAAAAAGTTATTTTTGTAAAAGAAGGCAATAACACCGGATAAGGTATTAATGTACACATCATTGTAAATATGTAGCATATAGAGGTACAAGATTGCCTATAGAAGCTAGCTGTCACTTTGCTGAAGTAACAAATAAAGAGAGAAAAATATGTGACCTTGTCACTTATTGTGTAGTTGTAGCTTCTCACTAAAGTCTCTTTCATTCATATGCTTAAAAAAATTTGCCTTATTGACTCCCTCCCCTTTCCTTCACTCCCTCCTATTAATCAATTGGCTTGAAGTTCTATAAATGTAAAATATCATGCTTATTAAGTTGCTTTACAACATTACAAAATAACTCAAATGAAGTAAAATATCACCACAATGGTAAAAAGTTTTTACAACTAAACAACATTACAGCATAAGCTTCTCCTATTTAGCTAACAAACTTTAGACTTCTCTGTTAAATCATCAGCGAGATACAGGATCAATTCATAATTATTGATCAAAGGATCAACTAATATTCAATGAGTCACAACATAAAAATATGCTACTTCATATTATAGCTGATATATTGCTTCATTGTAATCACATAGACTTCAAAGTGAAACTGAAGTAGTTACTTGGATATAAGGCTTCAATACTTTCGACAGGCCCTTTGTATTACACTTCATCCAGCCATGCATCTTCGAATTAACTTTACAAGAAACATACAAGTATCAAATTGGGAATCGGTAACAACATGTGCTCAAAGGCATGATTCACTTACACGTGCCTCTCATGTTGTCGTTGTCATGTTTGACATTAAGACGAGCACATATTCGAGAAAGTCCCATGTATATGGCACGGGAAGTTGGCCTTGACCACCTTGGCGTTCTCTTCAAGCTTTAGTTTTCGGCCTTGGTGACCTGGCTAATGGGGAGATCTCATCTGATTATTATAAGGCAGTCTTTAACCAATTGCTATTCTTAGGATCCTGGTGATCTCATCTGATCATTTATGCTGGTTTCAGTCTAGCCTTTCCCAAGGTAAAAACATACAGATGAGACTTCCGATTAATCTAAATAGAAATCTATCCAATACATGAAAAGTAATGATAAAATGATGACTGGAAGAGAAAGAGAGTTTGAACCAGTCGCAAACATATACAGGAACAGAATATTTTGCAAAGATAAGCTCATATAAAGTTTGAATCTATATGAAAAGATTCTGAGATGAGGACACCGCTTCATCATGAATCTTCATTTCGAGAGGCGATTTTGTTGCCTAACCCTAAATCCTTCTCCTATCAGCCTGCATTCTCGCATAAAGGACTAACGAAATCTTTATAGGTGATAAAATTTCCATACTTGAAAAGAACAGCGCATATAGGATGGGATGAGACGTTTACATGAAAGAACACGGCATCGTCAAAAACCTTGATATCGAGAGGAAGCATTTAATACCTAACCCTAAATCTTTCTCATATTAATCTACATTGTCCAATCAAAACCAAACAATTCAAAATAAAAGATAAAATCAAATCAAATCAAATCAAAGAATCAATACCGTACCGAAGCATCGGACGAATCCACGATCCCGATCCATCCCAAATCAAGAAGCCGCGAACATTTATCCGCCATCAGAAGGGATTACGTGGGCTTCCACAGGAGCTCTTCTCGTGGATGACGACGCTCTAATCTCTGCTCTAGGGTTTCGAAGAAGAAGAGGAGGAGGAAGCGATTTGCTTCAAACGAAGCATCGGGAGTGCGATTGAGGAGAGGGCGGGAAACAGGGTGCAGTTTTTTATAGGCAAGATAAGTCGGTCGGTGTGGGCCGTACAATGGGCCGTCTAATGGGCTGAACGGGTCTAGATCCATGACCCGATAATTGCATCTATCTAGGCCGGCTCCGAACTGTACAACATTGATCAAGCTCCGACCCCAATTTGATGGATAGGAACCAGTGAGGCCCAAATTGCCCGGACCCGAACCAATTAGAGGTCGCATATCATTATTTGCCACGTGGTGGGTCGATTCTTGTACAATCCATTACTGGCAAAAATGTTCTATCATCCGCCAAAAAAATTCCAATATAGCTTTTTATAACTTGTTAAGATCGTTCCTGTACTAATTCCTATTTATAAAATTGACCATTTAGACTATCAGAGTTCCTCCCAAGTATCTCGGTTTCAGAGGATTGATAATTGAATTTTATCTCTCTTGTTGTGGATAGGGATGCTAATGGGTATGGATACCCGAAATTTTATCCGAACCCGAACCCGAACCCGAACCCGAATGAAACGGATATATCCAATGGATATGGATATAAAAAATAAAAACCCGACGGATATGAATTCGGATATGAATTTTGATTGTACCCGACCCGAACCCGACCCGAACCCGAATTTATTTTGTGTTATATATAATATATATATAAAAATTTGATGTTATATTTGAATTTGTATTTTAAAAATTAAGATTTAATATAATATATTTTGAAATATTGAAAAAAGAAATAATTGTTTAGGGTTCAAATTTTCGGGTTCGGATTCGGGTTCGGGTTTCGGATTTTTGGTCGGGTTCGGTTTTGGATATGAGTTTTTAAAATCCGTCAGGTTCGAGTTTGGGTTCGGGTCTCGGGTTTGAAGTAGGGTTCGGGTTCGGAATTTTAAAAATCCGCCTCCAATCCGATACGTTGACATCTCTAGTTGTGGACTAATCATCATGAACGATTTCTCAACGTTAAATACAAAAATTTCTTAATCTCCATACAAGTTCTTTTCATCTCTTTTTTTTTTTTTTTTTTAGAGATAGATAGTATATTACCGATTTCGTTTAATTTTTTTTTAAAGAAATTAACTAGAAATACAAATCAACTAGAATTCGAACTTGGGATCTCGACATCAAATTCTTTACCATTTATGCCAGAGACGATCGATACTTTTGATCATTTTTGAAAATACCACATCATGAGTTATAACTTCTTTTCTTTTCTTTTAGAGCGCATTCGTAAATAGGTGATGAGAGCAAATTTTCGATAGCTTTATCTAAGCATCTTATTTTACTTGGTCCTTCAAAATTTTCGTCCAATCTCTTTTCTTTTTATAAAACAATTATGTAATAGAAAACAACAAAGAAATAATTTTCGTCCAAACTCTTTTTCTTTTTCGTTTTTTTCAAGAGGCCTCATATGCTTCACTCCTATAGTCTAATTCACTTCTTCTATAAATGAAATGGATAACGTACTATCTTTTTCTCACAAAAAAAAAAACATCTAAGATACACACTATCATTTTCATACACTCCAGTCGTTATCAAAACGCCGAAAAAGTTAAAAAGGCGCGAGTCACGGGCAACTGCGAGCCGTTGATTTTGGGTTTTGTTCTTGGCCTTTTTAGCCCCAATTTTCAAATCCCCAGAGCTGTAACCCACAACTAAATTAATAGTAGTTTGATATTAAAAGAGAAGCAATATTATACCCACTTTCAAAAAAATATTTATAAAATAAATTTCAATCAATAAAAATTATACAATCAAAACAGGACGAGGATGAACTTTCACACTGTTAAAAAATCATTTATTTCGACATATATTTTATTTTTGTCTATTTTAACCAAGTGAGCATAGCATTATTCTTTTTTTCTTTGTTTTGAGAGAGCTTCAATTGGAAAAGCGAAACAACAAATTTTCGAACTTAAACCTCGAGTACTAATCATTAAGCTAACTTTTCAACTTGAACCTCAAGTACTAATCATTAAATACTTTGCTATTTATACTAGAGGCAGTCAATAACATAAAATTATTTTTAAAAGAAAATAAAAAAATGATGGCATAAAGATAAGTAGAATTTTCAAAAGAGATGTAAAAGAAAGAGACAAAACATTTATTAAATGAGGAGTCTTCTTAATAGGGTACTGTAGAGGAGGATTGGGCATCGTCGGTGATCCATTCCAGTATTGGACAAAAAGCTCAGCCGAAAGTGTGAGAGAGAACAAAAGCGATACGATTGAATCTTAGAACCCTCTCTATCTTTTCTTGCTATTCTCATTTTCTTTTGTTGCTGCGAATTAGTTCCCTCGACTATTCTATTATAGAAGCTTACTTTAATCAGTTTTTATATTATCCTCTTATTCTTTGTGTGCCGTCGTTAGGTTGGTTGACGCATTAACTTAATCATGATGATATTATTATAGGAATAATGTTAGGGGTACCTTACTATGTTCGTTGTGCTAGTACTGCTTGGAGGGGTACATTCTCTCAATTATTACGATATTAAGTATTTGATGATTGTTGATTCTAGGATCATTGAAGGTCCATTATTTGGTACCTCTAACTTATTTATTTTTTTTTTTTTTTAATGCTGTTAGATCTACAACTTACTTTGAATTGTAATATGATAAGATTATTAATCCAAACGCCCCCCCAAAAACAAAAAAAAAGGGTTTCTAATGACTAGTTTAAAGGTAAGCTTTGTCCTATACTAAACAAACCACGTACAAATTTATGTGATTCTTTCCCTGCGGGGGACATCGAATGTAAGTATCTTGTTTAAGAAGCAAGTGATTAGCAAAAGTGTGGTATATCCATTAAATAATGCACGGAAATATGTTGCAGGAAGGTATAGTTTCTTTTTAATAACCTTTTTGTTAAATTACTTAATCCACCTTTTCGTTGGTGATTATGGGGGCCTATTTGATGTACTGCGCGCTTTTTACGTAAAGGACTAACTATATTAAATTTTTTCACATCAGAATTTGAATTTTGTATTTTTTTAAAAAAAATAGAAGGCTAAATTACAGAAAACCCCCATTGTCAAAATCCACTTTTTCACTTTCTCCTCCTGTCATTTAAAAACCTACACTTTGCCTCCTTCTAAAATAAAAAATGTGCACTTTATCCCTTACCGTTAGGGTTCCGTTAGAGTTCCGTTATAACATTTTTTTTATACCAAAAATACCCCTCCGCCTCTCTTCCCTGTTGCTTCGATGGCTTTCGGGACGCGCCCTCGCCAGCCTCGCCCTCCTCCACGAGCTCGACCTCCTCTTCGACCACCCCCTCGACGCCATCTTCCTCGACTCCAACCGCCTCCGCCGCCGCCGCTCCATCCCCGCCAACCTTGGCGACTCCCCGGCCTCATCGTCGTTCTCGCCCACAACAAACTCAGCGGCTGCATCCCGCTCTCCATCGGCCGCATGGCTGACACCCTCAACGAGATCGCCCTCCTCAATGAGGGCCTCGCCGCTTGCGTACCGCCCGAGGTCGGCCTCCTCCGCCGCGGATGAGGAGGATGAGGGAGAAGACGAAAATGGCGAAGGGCAAAATGGTCATTTTGTCACACCGTACCTTCCTGTGAATATTTTTTATTTTACAAGGGAGCAAAGTGTAGGTTTTTAAATGACGGGGGGAAAGTGAAAAAGCGGGTTTTGACAGGAGAATTTTTCGTAATTTAGCCTAAATAGAAAGATAGCATGTGCTATCTAGTTTTCCACTATTAAATTTATCTCTTTGATTATTTTTACCCGTTAGATTATACTGTTCAACCAACTACCCACTCTTAACCCACATCATCATAATTGTACATTTCTCAATTCAAAAACTAAAAAATTAATAGCACCAAAATAATTTGGTGCTATTGATAGTATTCCAGCCCAGTACTATATATATATATATAGAGAGAGAGAGAGAGAGAGAACTAGGTTGGAATACTATTAATAGCACCAAGTTGTTGGTGCTATTGATTTTTCAGCTATTGGATTGAAAAATATATGGTTGGATGATGTGGGCCCCCTAGGGTTGAGTGGGTGGTTGGTTGAATAGTATAATTTAACGGGTAAAAATAATCAAAGAAATTAATCTAACGAAAAAAAATTTGATAGCACCAAGTGCTTGGTGCTATCGATAGCATAATAGCTGAATTCTCTCTCTCTCTCTCTCTCTCTCTCTCTCTCTCTCTATATATATATATATATAGAGAGAGNGATACATCACTTATCTTAAAAGATAGTTTTTAAGTTGTTTAAAGCTAAGAAAATGTGGCAATTTGATCGTTCATAGGGTATGGCCGGCAATTTTTAACAGTTTAAACACTGGAGAACTAACATTCCACTTACTACAGCTTTTTAATATTTTAAACTAAAGATCTTCAAAATTTACGACATTTATTGCAAATTGCCACACCTAGCAGCTAAGCCTTCGAGATAGTAGTTTTTGTTGAATACTCATACTCCCGCTAGTATGAGTATTATCATATCATCGGCCTGGGATATATATATATATATATATATATATATATATCTCAGGCCGATGATATAATAGCTATCATGGTTCGGGAACCATGATAACTCAAAAGATGGCAATCTAGATAGGAAACTAGTAAAGATGGGCAATCTAATATGATAATTTGGTTGGTGGGTGAGTTGGGATCCCCTAGTGATAGTTAAATTGGCCCCTGGTGATAGTAGGATTGGCGTGGAGAAAAGTAGGTTGCTGGCTTTTCAGTTATCATGGTTCCGAACCATGATAACTATCATATCATCGTATTAAGATATATATATATATATATATATATACCATGGAAGTTACGTAGCGTTTACCGCAATACAAGGAATTACTTCTCACGGACGTACCAACTGTGGGGACGGGTCGATAACGCCTATAGCGGCCTATAACGATAAGGTAGTCGTAGTACGGCTTCTTCCAATAGCAGTGGTTAGAAATCAAAGGGTAGTTGGTCACGGGAATGAAACCGAAGTAAGAAAGGCGATGGTATTTCACGTGAGGGTAGGGATATATTTGTAATGTATATATGTATATATATCGTACTCGTTAATTTGAAACGTATAGAAATGTTTCACAATAGGTTTTCGGCGATTCGTGGTTATTGTAGTAGTAGAAAGCTATTTCACTGTCGATTAAGTCGATGGCATAGTAAGAAACGAATCCTCTAACTACCTCGAGTACCTGGCTGGTAACCTTAACTTTAATTCCAAGTTGTGTACTGAACTTTATTAATTTCGAGTTATTGTATTTACCTTGATTGATGTACCGTTGGGCACTGATTACCAATGAGAATAGACGTAGGAAGATGATGGCTAGGTAATTAAAATAGAAGAAACGAGTTAATTATATACGTTACAATATAACGGTTACCCTCTTTTACTAACTAAGTTTTCTAAGAGCCGTGAAAAAAAAAGTGTCAGTGTAACGTGTAAAAAACTTTAACTTTCTCAGTATGAAATTTGTTTAACTATCGTATATATATTAGCTTGAATTAAAAATGTTAACACACAAATAGTGGACCGATGATTACAATGGTAATGGAATATTAAAATTCTTAATTTTATAAATAAGGAGAGATTAACACTAATCTTAAAAAATGACAGATTTTGACAATTAATGGTTTTAATAGTAATATAATAAAGTTTAAAACAGGAGATTTTATAAGAACCCACTAAAGTTCAATCCCTTCCATACAAAAACAATTTCTATTACGATTACTCTAATCCTAATCTAATAAACTAGAATATATAGGTAATAATATAAGCCAATACCAATTCTATATAAGCCAATAAATCTAATACCAATTCTACTTTAGCTTAGTCTCAACCTAAGATACATTAATCAATATTTATCTATCCAACCCTAATAAACCAATTACTTCAGCCCTCAGCGGTATTAATTAATCGTGAGTGGCTTCCAACGTATACCACTACTCAATAAAAGAAGTTATTTTAATAAAACAAAATGAAAGTAATGTTGCATGGTCTAAGAAACTAAACCAGAAGAAGGAGAGAACAGAAAAGATAAAATGAAAAACACCTCTAGAGGTATATAGTATTGTTCATATATCTTGCATAAACAACCTCCGGGTGGTGGTATTGTCAAAACCTCAATTTTTCTCCACCGTATAACCTTTTGTCTTGTTTCTTCCTACCTCTTTTTATATATTAGGACACTAGTAAACAAATTACTATCTTTCCAGAGTTGTAACTTAAATTGTTGGCTACATCACGTGCATGAATATATACAAATTACTACATTTTATTACGTTTAGGTCAGTTTAAAACTATCTTAATAAAAAAATTATAAATCTTGTTTTATTCATGGAGATTATACTTTAAGTTCAGAACTAGTAACAAAAAAATCTCTAAAAATAAAATCGGCAATTATTATTATGGTCAACAAGTGATCCATTTACTACGACTTTCTAGTATTTTAAACCAAAGAGTTATGAAGATTAACACATCTTGTGCAAATTGCCTCGATCAGCAGCTAAGCTTACAAAGTAATAGCTTTTTTTTTTTCACCTTCTTGTTATTCTAATCAAACCACATATGGGATACGTCGTATTGACAATATACTTCCTAAGGATTTAAAAATCTCGGTTAACTATGGTCGTATTTGCTTCTTGTATACATCAAATATTTAATATACCCTACTGAATCAACGCGCGCAACTATGTGTTTATACAGGAAACATGCTAAGTATTATCTCTTTTCCTGGTAATTTGGGAGGTACTTGTAGTGAAACCCAATGTATAATAACGTGATGAATATTTTTCCAATGATTTTGACAGTTTTATTAGAGACGTAATTAAAATCAATCAATAGGTTTGCAATATAGACAGTTAAAACACATTGTTAACGACATACACTTACATTATAACTGGGGCTTCTGAAGTCCAGAATTAGGAGGAGAAAATTACGGTGTTATATACTTTATCTACATATTGCTTATATCCGCTGTCTATACAACAAAATTAATCGATCGATAAGTTCTAAATAAGTAATCTAAAATGTGACGTTGTATATTAAGCATTAGTCCAATTTAAACTCTTCCTATCTCTTTCGTAGTTGGGATTTCCCTTAAGTTTGAGTGGTGGTTACACAGGATTACAAGTGCACCGGCCAGAATTAAGGGAGACGCACACATCCCTAGAGAAAACAAAACATTTTAAACTTTCTTGACTCGCCCGTACGTGAGCGTTGAAGGCTGCCTCGATGTTAAAGGTGGATGTCCATTAATTCTTGCTTCATGTAAAAAGTCTTTTTTAATGCAACCCTTGGCTTGATTAATCACACCTTCTTCTACGCTACCAATTTACAAGCTTTTATTTTACTTACACTGTATTTTTTTACCCCGTGACGTTATAAATTCTGTTTCAATTTACCTTACTTTTTCCATGCGAAACAAGAGGGACGACCACACGATTTCAGGAGGGGCGATCGGGGAGGTTGGTAGAACCGGGATGACATCCCGCCCGAAGTGGAAACCGAAAGAGGGATGCATATATGACTCGGGGGAAGAAAACCAGTGGACGTACGACCAATCGGGTCGCGGCTGAAATTAAGAGAGGAGGAGCGGTTCACACATTGGGGTGCGTAGTGGAGCCTGTTCGGGAGGATGAAGGGGAGGAGGAGGCAGAGGAGAGAGAGTAAAAGAGAGAGAGAGAGAAAGAGAACAACTCCTAGTGGTGGCGTGGTTTCGGTTGAGGTGGAAGCTGGAAGAAAGCACGACCGATTCGGGTACACGTCAGTAGAAGAGCTGTAGGACCCATGTCGGGTCCGACTCGTAGTGGGGTCCGGCGTGTACGACCGATAAATAATAACTCGATTTTATACAGATTGAAGGACGGGGTACTGTTATCCGGATCTTCTGATTATTCAACCCAACCGATACGGATTATTCAACTCACCCCAATATCAGGTGTTCTCTAGATTACCGTTCTCCGGTTGATATGTGGATTGCAGGTCCACCCAACTCAGTCCAGCTTCAGGTACTCGTGACACCAACTCGGCTACCTACACGAAAAGAATGGTCGTGCACAAAAACCAATCACGAATGTTAGGTTTTCTCCACAAGAAAAGCTCTATCAACCAATTGCGAATGCTAGGTGTTCACCATAGTCTTTGTCATCGTGCCTAAATTAAGGGTATATGATATAATTGCCATGTTCACAAACTCGCCCTCCCCCCTAACAACAACCTACAAATAATAACCCGATTTTATCCCTCCTCTTTTTTTTATCTTCAGAAATCCAAATATTTTCTGTTCTCTTCCCACTCTCTCTAAATCTTTTTTACGAGCCTAACTTCGATGAGACATATTTTTCTCTCAATCCACATTAAGAAGAAAACCAATATTTAGAATAAAGTGGGTATAAAAAATAAAACAAACAAGAGAGAAAACGTTAACACAATCGCAAAACGAAACCTCTATACCCAAAATACCATTTTTAAACTAAATTACGAAGGTAATGCTTTAGGGTTGATGACAATAACCTTTCTCATAGCTTAGTTATCGTCAATCATAGTTTCGCCCAGTGTTTAATAATTTTAGATCATAATCCCGATCATGCATAGTATAAGGATTTCTAACCATAGTCTCGAATTTCAGTGACTAAGAGCTCTCTCTAGCTACCTCTACCGGTGTTTTAAGCTTTAGCTCTTCAAGCTGTCGTTCTTGTTAAAACCGAATACCATTTAATTTCAAGTTCGTTAAGATCATGTTGTCCTAAACCTAGTTTGTAACTTATCTTTTCTCCGTTTCGGCCGCTTCCAGTATCTACACCATATTTCTTTCTACCTCACCTTCCGTGATCAACGTTAGTAGATAATAATTGCCTACTCCAAGAGATGTTGCATCGCTCGCTCAACTGTGGTTGTTTCAACACCTTCTTCAAACTTCTAGATATATACTGATTCAGTAACTGTTTTCCAACATAGATTTCATCGCTGATAAGTACAACACTTACGTCCTTTGTTGATCTGATATACTCGTAGATTTACTCAAGTTGTTTCACCATCGGATCGACTGATCATAGTCTCAGTTAAACCTACTGTTTTTGTTCCGCTACTAAAATAATAGAAGTAATAGCCGCCGTATACTCGTAAATTACTGGTGAAACGAAGTACCGTTCCTCTGATATTTTTACTTCCGCCAGTGCCACCGCGAAGAGAGTTTACTCTTCACCTTCTACTGAGGTCTCAAACCGTACATCTAGGTACTATATCGAAACCATCATTTTCGTTTTTTCCTCCGCTTTTATAACTGCTGGTGTCTATCTTTCTTTTTCGACGATAGATTTCACCTCACGAAGATGACAATATCCTTTCTCGTATGTTTAGTGTTTACAGTTTTTGAAGTCTTACTAGACTTTCTCTACTTCAGCGTCTTGCTTTTTTAATAACACCTGATCCTGCTCCTCTGTTGTTGTTACCGCGTTCGCCGTTTTAGCCTCTACTAGCTAAAATTACATGATATACATCACTGGCTACCACGATTTTAAAGTCTAATACGTATCCACTAACTAAGTTGCACAAGGAAAGTGCATACAGATCTATACTCAGAAAACGGTGAATATTCCGCTAGTTCCCACCTTACTGAGACTACCCCTTATCCTGCTACACGTTTAAACACCATCAACCGTGCCATTTCTAGACCTACGTGCTACCCGAGCACGTCTTCAACTGTCTACACGCCGTTCAAAGATCAAATTCCGTCTTAAACTAGAACGACCAGTGTAAACTGAGCTTCTCGATGCTAAAAAACCGAAGCCCATCTCGATGCTCCCAAACTTTCACTCTAGTCCAGCACACACTTAACTCTTTTTTGAGAAACCACCACAGACGTTATCCCTTTTCGAATCCTGTACAACGTACGTGGAATACGTACCCACGTACACTCTCTTCAGAAAATCCAAATATTTTCTGCTCTCTTTCCGCTCCTTCCAAATCTTTTTTTCGAACCCAACTTAGATGAGATACATCTTCTCCTCAGTACATTAAGAAGAAAATCAATTGTTTAGAATAAATGGGTACATCATCCCGAAACCCCACTTGGAATTATCCTTATTAACGTATATTATGATCACTTTACTTAACGAACGTACTATTGTGAAGATGAGGTACATCACCCCTAAAACCATCTTTTCGTATACATACCGTACGTAATACCAAGAACACCTGTAACAATATTGAGAAAACGTATACCATAACCATTTACACCATCGTACGATGGGCGAAACAAATAAAGTAAATCTTTATTTGAATCGACCTTTACACTTAGTTGATCCTAAGCTTGAACCCAGAGCTCATGGTTGGCGGTTCGGGAAACGGTGAAGGAACTGTTAACAACCTTAACGTATAAATACTTGGGGAAACTTCAGAACTTGTTTTATCACTTGATAGGATCTATCCTATTACTGTACACTTGATACGTACGAAATCCGTATAATACACAACCATCCCTGTATGGTGGGTTCATTAACACTTGCTCTGTACTGTACTTAATAGATCATGGGCTGGCAGTTCAGCTACACATTTTAAAGTATAAAATCTGTACTACTAACTCATAGGTTTAACACCTGGGATACGATACTAGTGCGAAAGAAAAGGAACACGAGTAAGCGTGTACGAACACTCCTAGCGGGGAATATTCGGCTGTGAGGCCTCAATCGGAACGCTGCTATCTAGCGGGTACGTCCTAACCCGCGGCTTCACCTGCCGGTACCCCTCACATACGGTGGTGCCCCAGTAATCCGTACCGTGCTCGGCCTTGCAATGATACCCATTCAGGGAGCATTTAACCCATAACTTTGAATTGAACTGTATAACATGTAGTGGCACCAACTACGTATATATCATCTACCTGTATGAACACCAAACGATGGAATACATGATGAACTACGTAAGTATCATCAACCTGTAGAAACACCCTGTAATAATGTAACTGTTAGAATCACCATCATTTATATGCGGATACACCTAATCATATCTACGTTACAATCTTACTGTTATTTTTCGTATTAAATGAGGAACACCGTAATATCTTTATTACTTGTACGTACATTTGGCCGTAACTGTATATTAACTTGTACACTGTAATCTTGTAGTACGTATACTATCAATTGGAATAAGCCATCTCCGTACTGAATATTTAATTTAACAACTTAAATGAATGATGGAACTATAAACGAATGTATGGTATAATATAGTACGAAATCAACAGAATCACCACATAAAGCGGTGAGAGCTGCCGAATGGGTGACCCTTGATAACAAATTATCAAGAGTGGGGGTAACCAACAACCAAAAACAAAATCTCGGAAGGTGCCGTTCTCTCCGATCCCTAGTACCGTTCCCCAATCGCTGATCGATCTCGGAGACGCCTCAATAATATCTACCTGGGCTACAGTAAAAAGGAAAACATAAATACCTTTTATACATAATACATATACAAATCTCTAGACAATCAGAAAACCTAAGTCAACATATATGAGAAACATATAGTACATCTACAACTACAACATCTGATAATCACCAAAATAAAATAAATGAGATTATCGTAACAATCTTTAGATGAGAACAAATAAGGAATAAAATCATCTACGGAACACACGTAGCCCCCACGAACCATATGTGCCGCCCAGACACGTGCGCAGCCTGTCCGAAGGCGACCCGGACCCGTACTGTGAACCATAGCTATCTTTCGAAGTTTTCTTTCAAGATCCTCCTTCTTTCTTAGGAAGAGCAGGTGCAAAACTCACAATCTCTTCCTGTCCATTCATCTATAAAGCTCTAACAACAAGATCCCATAAGGTTTACTTTCAAAAACCCTAAACCTAGGATAATTTAATAAAAGATCCCATAGAACCACAAGGTTCTCTAGTTCAGTAGGAACTTTCCTGTTTTGATCGTTTCTACCCCTTATAGTGGTTTTTACTCACTAGAGAAAAAAACAGGTAATAAGAACAAAATAATTGTACGATTTAATCATTTATAATGAGATTTATATATATTAAATCAACGTACGATCTTTTCTAATCCCAAAATTTGAGAAGACATACTCTTACCTTTTAACTTCTTTCCGTACTTTACTTTTACTCTTGGATATTATATCCAATTTTACATACCGGAAACTGAGTCTATTTTAGACTTTCATTCTGCGTTTTTAATACTTGAGATTTAATTTGTACTTGATCTCTTTTTCAACACTATTTACCTGTACACAATGTTAGGATCCTCAGTAACTCGGATCCTACAGTACTACACAATACAGCAGTGGAAGGCCTTCACAGGAAACCTCACGATTAGTGTGAGCTGAGGACGCGTAACCCTCCCAGCTAGAGAGAGCTGGGGGTAATACGTGGTCTCACGGCTAAGAGAACTGAGGCGTACACCATGAACCTCTATACTAGAGGGAGCTGAAGTTCACGAATAACTGACCTCTCATCATGCTGGAGAGAGCCCAAAGATATTCCAATTAAACACACGCTTGGCTAACCTCTAACCGAGACGTACTCCACACACAGTTGGCTAACTTCTCATCACGCTAGAGAGAGCCGAGAAGTACTCCAAATCACACCTTGTATTGGTAGTTAATCTACCAATCTTTGTACTCCATCAACCCATTAATTTGGATATTGTTTACAGTATCACCGTAGAACTCATTTACTCCGAAACATCAACATTTAAATAAATGACATAAATATCATATCTTTATTAATAACGAGAATAATAGGTAGATGATCGCAGAATGAACCTTGAATATGGATGACTTTTGAAAGTTTTCAGGAATGAGGAACACCAAGCGGGGTAAACGTCTAGGATTGTGGCAATCAGTCCGTGTACTGACGCCGTTCTAGTGACGTCTCATCACCTGGATCACTCCAGATCAATATGACAAGAAAAAAGAAGAAAAAAAACTCTCTCTATCCATCGTACGATGGACGAAGCAAATAAAATAAATCTTTATTTGAATCGATCTTTACACTTAGTTGATCCTAAGCTTCAACTTTGGAGTCCATGGTTAGTAGTTCGGGAAACGGTGAACGCGATCCATCTCTTCCAGCCAAAGAAACTATATAAAGTTCAATGTTCTTATAATTTCGTTTTAAATATTAAATTAGAATAAACCAACCCCTACCTTAAGTGCCATGCGACACTAATATAATAAGTCTATATATCATTGTGATTAAGTTGTATTTTCCCTTTTTTTTCTTTTTCTTTTTGGCTTCTAAATTCATCGTTTAATTTTCAAGATAATTAATTAATCGATATATATCATTAAATGGACCACTCATAGGAGCTCCACCAGCTAGGTCAGTACGTGGTACTTAACATAGGTCCTACGACGCTAGTTCAACTTGACGAACGGGCACAGGAACATCGAAGCGGCTCGGTCATCAAAACAGCGGTGGTGGAGTCCTAGGCCTGAGTGGTTGACACATAAATGCAGGGTGGTTTGGTATGTTATGTTATATAGTAATTGGAGTTGTACGGGAGCCACTAAGATTCAAAGATTGGGAATCTAGATGAGGAACTAATGATTATGAGGAATTTAGTTTGTGATAAGGTGGATGGTAGTGGATGGTGGTAGTAGTGTTGGGATGTAGAGAGGTATGTTACCAATTTTTGAGTTTTTGTGGTGGGGGAACCATGAAAACTCTCATAAGATCGAGTTGAGATATATATATATATATATATATATATATCTCTCTCTCTCTCTCTCTCTCTCTCTCTCTCTCTCTCTCTCTCATCCCGACGACACGAGAGTCCTCGTGTCTCGGGAGGCACGAGGACTCGGTAAAAGCTACTATCCTGAGGGCTTAGCTGCTAGTCGAGGCAATCTGAACTAGATCGCATAAACTTCAAAAATCTTTGATTAAAAACACTAAAAAGCTATAGTAAAAAGATCGTTAGCTTTCCTAAGTTTTAATTATTAAAAATTGCCGACCTTTATTTTTAGGATATTTTTCACCACTATATCGTGATTTTAAAAGCTAGCCTTTATAACTAGAATAACATTTATCATATTTTTTAAAAGATAGTTTTAAAGTAGACTAAACTTATGAAGATGTGGCAATTTGAACTTTTACCGTCTATAATTGGGAATTTTTAACAACTAAAACTTAGGAAAGCTAGTGGTCCATTTACTATAGTTTTTTAGTGTTTTATATAAAAGATCTTTGAAATTTGTGCGATCTAGTTCAGATTGCCTCGGCTAGCAGCTAAGCCTTCAAGGTAGTAGCTTTTGCCGAGTCCTCGTGCTTCCGGAGGCACGACGACTCTCGTGTCGTCAGGACGAGATATATATATATCTCATCAAAATCATGATTTATATGACAGCTCAAACTTCAAGAACCAACGGAACATAATGATAAATAACAACAAGCATATATGCGCATATTAAATGAACATACATCACATACGTGTTCATATATATGGAGTACCCCGACGAGCGCGCCTTCGTACAAGGCAGGCTTCTTCCAAGGAAGTGACGGCCGTAGGAATAACAGCCCCAGCAACATGAACGGCAGCCGGCAGGCTATCCCTATTAGAAACCCCAACTTAACGAGGGGTACGAAGAATAGAGGGTGGTCCTCCTCCAATATCACGACTTCGTCGCACGCTGCTCAGAGGTCCATCTTGTCAGGGTGCTTGTGGCCGTCGGCCATGGTATTGAAGTCGAATAGGTGACGCACGTGGTCGACGTCCGCAGGTTGTGTTACAATTCAATTCACGTACGGATATATGTATATGTATGTAGATATATAATATGTATGTTAATTATATGCTGTTGGGTTTACTGACAACAATTAAAGATTTTCATAAAGATCGATTCAAATAAAAATTTACTTTATTTGCTTCGTCCATCGCACGATGGATAGAGAGTTTTTTTTTTTTTTTTTTTTTAGATCTTCATAATATGGACTTGAAATATTACTTAATTAGTTGATCTTATGAAAATCTTAATCGTGGTCCTTTTATTACTAGTACGGCTAGCAGCTAAATGTTTAAGGTAATAACTTTTGTTTAATCTTTATATATATATATATATATATATATATACAACGTCACTCTTCTGTATAGGAATGTGGCTGACAGGGATTTTGTTCACCGTTTCCCGAAATAAAGATCAATAACTCCGATCTTGAATTGAAGGATCCGATCATTCTTTTTTAGGACGTCGTTCGATTTTGACCGTTCATTTTATGCCCACTTGATGGACTTTATTATAATTTCGAAAATTTACGAAATTTATTTTCTAGAAGTTTCAAATACTCTAGATCATATTTAACGGAGTGGATCGTCGATTCAGAAGCTCCATCATTGAAAATAACTTATGAGTACGAAGGCTCCAATACTCATAATAGTATAGTAGCCATGGCCTATATATATATATAGAGAGAGAGAGAGAGAGAGAGTAGGAAATTGCCTTTACATGTGGAAAACTGCGCCTAGTTGTGTAACATATAAAGGTGTTTGTTGAACGGGGAGTCTAATTGACGACGACTCTCGTCGACAAATGAAACAAAAATTATGACGTGCACCCACCTCAATTTATACCAACTTCAAATAAAAACCAACTCCGCGTGGCACGTGTGTCCCACGACTTTTTCTTAGAAAAAATCAAAAAAAGAGTAAATCCACGTGTGGCTATCAACTTTAATGGTGGCCATTTTTGCATGCTGTTGGGGTACTTTACTTTTGAGTAAACTGCGCGGAAGCTTCAGCGGTTTTGCCGTAAGCACGAGAATTTTATATATATATAATTCTATTAATTTTTATAATTATAAAAATAATTTTTTAAAAAATAATAATTATAAAAATAAATTTCTAAATGCGGTGAATCATTCGCCGCTTTCATAACTCTAGTTAAAGCTAAAAGTTATTTTAAATGCGATGAATTTTTTACCGCCTTTATTTTTTTTTTCAATTCTTTTTAAAAGTGGTGAATAATTCACTGCTTTTTCTTGTCATAAAAAAAATTTGACGAATGTGGTAAATCATTCACCGCTTTTACCACCTACAAATATAACGGAGACTATATTTACAAATAAAATTTTAACAGATCTAATTTTAAAATTTTTTTTTTGAAGAAGACCAGGTTAGTAAAATCTCTTAAGCACGACCCAGCGAGTGTTATGCTCAAGCTAACTATTTGAAATACACAAATTTGAATTAATTAAGTGGTGGATCTATATTAATTAATTGAACGGTACAACACTTGAGGAACTGAAACGCCTCGAGTTGTAATGTCGCCGAACCATTTTTCTTCAACGTGAGCTCACAATCGAAGTAGTCTAGGAATAACCTTGCGTGATTTATAATGTAAAATTAAGATTCGACGTACAGTAAAAGAATTTCATCTCTTTTTCAATGCCCCGAGGAAAACTTACAATTGCACATTTTTTTAACTGTATTTTATGTTCTCGTTTGATAAAAAAAGAACGTGCATCTAGGTCTCCACCAAAACATAACAAAAAATTCAAGCCTACTTTCACTAGTGTTTAATGCTATTTTAATTACACCCATCGTCTTTTTTCAAGTTCACTGAGACTTCGAAAAATTTGGTAAAAATTAAAATGAACACTAACATTCTATATAATTAACCTAACTAAGGATTTTATCGAAAATATATGTTTTCGTTATCAGCACACAAACCGTTAAGTTTTATGATTTTAAGTTTTATATTTTCCTCTTGTTTCACTCCATCATTATTAAAAACCAAACTAATCTTAAAAATATTTTCGAAGCTAAACTTAATTCAACAAACTCTTGTTAAATACGATAAGCTCAGGGGTTTTCGTTAAAATCAAGAAAAAGAAAAAAAAGATTTATAATAAGTTATTGATAAAGCAGGTTCATCTCTTTGACAAAGTTTTACCTTCTTTGTT
>NC_033628.1:12988834-13132486 GCF_001540865.1 Ananas comosus
TTGGTAGCACGGAGGCCTCCGTGCTACTGATAGTATACCAGCCTAGCTCTATATATATATATATATATATATATATAGTTTGATTTGTTGCTCCTTTAACATCGTGATGTACATTAACTAGTAAGTGAATTGATTGATGTTGTTAGCTACAAAGAATAATACTTTAATAAATTAACCCACATAGTCAATATATAGTTCGTTGATTCTCACGTGGGACGGCTTTGATAAGAAGCTATCTTATCTTCTTAATAGCACAAATCTTTGGAAAAATTCAGAAATGTGAAACATATTTGGGCTTTCTAACATGTTTTCTCCTTCTTCTTTTTTTTGTTGGACCGAATATTTGAGTTTTTTCAATAAAAAATGAATTATAGAATGCTACCGAGATATAGGATTTGTGAATTATTTTATGGTAAAAATGTATGGAGACTCCCTCAACAATAAGCGCTGCTGAAATGACCCTCAATTTTTTTTTAATTGATACTTTTTTTTAACTTATAACTTTTTGAATTGAGTAATTAAGTTCAGTCGAGTAAATTGAGAACCTTATATAACTGTTCGATAATTTAGTCAAATTTAGCGGTTTTATTTTTTCTTTTTTGCAAATAAAATCAAAATAGTTAGCTAACAGGTAATCAAGCTATTAAGTCTAATAAAATTTTTAATCTGGCTAACTATAATAACTGATTTTTTTTTAAAAAAAAAGGATTTTTTTTTTTTTGAGGAGTATCAATATTCAAGAAATCCAAATTTGAGGGGCCTATCTGAAAGCGGGGTTGAAGCAAAACCTACAACGGTCACAAACAATTGGCGGGAAACTAACCACACATATGATAAAGTGTGAACGGTTCTTAATAGCTTTTTAACGCCTTTGCGGTGCCTCAAATGCTTCGGATCGCTTCATGCGTGCGCCTCCTCTTTTCCCCTCCTTATAAATAGCCTCGTCACTCTCTTTAATTTGTTCATCTTACACCTTGCTTTCTAAGTTATCTCCAAACCAAAATTTCCTACAAAATTGAGATTTCGAAGTGGTTTTTTAGCATCTAAAATCTCAAATTCTCCTAAAGTTTGGATCTTTTTAAGCTTTTAGTACTTCCGGTATAGCTTTTTTAAACTTAGAATTTGTACTCTGTGAGATTTGGAGTAGTTGTTCTTCTCCTCTGATAGGAGTAATGATTGGGATTTACGAAGGTTTCATCTTGTGGAAATATTGCCTAGTTTTGGAGAAACTTAGCATTGAGAAAAGCTTCTATTTTTGGATATTCCAAATCTTCAATAGGCACTGTGTTGGAACATAGACGCAGCTCTTTTTTCTTTTCTTTTCTTTTTTCCCTAATTAGTTTTAAGATTTGAAATTCGAACTGCTCGAAAGTGTTACATTAAGACACTTTTTTCAGGAAGAAAAAAAAGAAAAGAAAAAAAAAGCTGTAGTAAGATGACTTCTATGACTCTGCCCCCGGGTTTCCGGTTCCATCCCACGGATGACGAATTGGTGGGATACTACTTGAAGAGAAAAGTCGACGGTGTCAAGATCGAGCTCGATGTAATTCCGGTGGTCGATTTGTATAAGTTTGAGCCGTGGGAGTTACCAGGTAATGTGACTACTACTTGTTCGATGAAATGCCAACATTAGCTTTTGTATAATCTTCCCCCCAACTAAAACTGCATATGGAACCGTTCATAGAAAATGTTAATCATATTATTGTGTACCAAACTTAGGTAAAGCTATTGGAGAAATATGTTTTTCATGACGTAATATGTTAGTATAATAGTTTACGTGCTTGCGTTTGAAAATTAGGCAGAAGATACACGAAGCAAATTCAACTGCTAAGTCGCAGGGGAACGTTCTTTACCCTTTATTCGATATAAATGTGAGCACAAGTAACATCGAATAGCGCCTTTTTAATGTTGTTAAAGGAAGAATCTGATTCGTTGAGGGTCTAGACCAAGAGGTCGGCTGCATATTAGCCTTTTTATACCCCTCTAAAAGGCACATTAGTGGAGGAACAGAACATTTTCTTTATTCCATTTTCACCTGAAAAGTAAGGATTTTGGTATATCTTGATCGATACGGTCACATTGGTGTTATTTCAGAAAAGACCAATAAGGAAACACGCTATTACGCCGTTGGTTATGACTCTTTGCATGATCGACGAATCCTTAGCTTTGTTGAGTTTACACCATGAGTTTACACCAGGACGTGACATTTTTCTTTATTGAATTTGATTTTCAGACAAATCATTCCTCCCGAAAAGAGATTTGGAGTGGTTCTTCTTTTGCCCGCGAGATCGGAAGTACCCAAATGGGTCACGCACAAACAGAGCGACGGTATCAGGCTACTGGAAAGCCACGGGCAAGGACCGCAAGATTGTGTGCGAGCTTTCTATTTACGGGATCAGGAAAACTCTCGTTTTCTACCAAGGAAGGGCTCCTGGAGGAGAAAGAACTGATTGGATCATGCACGAATACCGTCTCTGCGAAGATTTTTCTCATGGAACCTCTAACTTCGTGGTATTACATTTATTTCCTCCAATCCTAACGAAATTATGCATATCAAATTGTTAATGAACTGCAGATTAGTTGTCTAATTTTTCCTCTTGAATCTATTCATCTATAGGGAGGTTTTGCTTTGTGCCGTGTAGTCAAGAGAAATGATAATGGCCTGAAAACAAGTGATCTTGAATCCAAAGCTAAAAGAGGTCCTTCTCCTATACTTGGCTTAAGCTTAGAAGGATGCTGCAGCAAAGCTTCAAAGATCCCAGAAGAACATTCGTCTCTTGCAAGCACTGTTTCAACACCAATCAATTCTCCAGAAGATATAAGAAGAGATGTGGAGTTTAATCCTGTTTTAATAGACTCTGATCACCAAATCCAACATGCTTTGAAGGTATAATAACATTCAGCAGGATCATTACTTGCACCAATAGATCTGAAATATCTAATGTAACAAAGAGAGAGAGAGAGAGAGAGAGAGAGAGAGAGAGAGAGAGAGAGAGAGGTTCAAGGTGTTATATTTAACATCTGCATTAACTTTTTGCAGAGTGCTCAGTGTAGTGAAGCTGTATATCAGTCGGCAACAACACCGTGGCTTCCTAGTTCAGCAGAATCAAATTCACCTTGCAGTCCCTCTCATCTATCCTCCATCAACTTCGCAGGGGATGATTTTCTTATTAATGACTTTCATGGCGACGAATGCCTCTCATTTCTCCCAAGTTTGGAGGAGCTCTCCGATCATAGCTTTGAATTTGATATGCTGAAATACCCGAATACATCTCTCAGTGGTAATACTTTCATGTCCATCATTTAGTTTATTAAATTTTTGGTTTTTGTTGCTATACCTTCTAAATTCTTTGTGAATTATCTGCAGGTGCTGAGACCTGGAACCAATTAGTACCTCCAACAATCTGTAGGCAAGAAAGTGCAGGAGAGGAGGCCAACTTGTGGTTTCAGGAGGACAATATGATAATTATGATATGAAGATGGAATGTGAAGGAATTCCGAGGCAACGCCTTTTCAATATTTGCTCTCGGGGATAGAAATGGAATGAGGCCCGCGGGTATGAACTATTCAGAACAAACATATCCAGAAATACTACTTTTAGTGTATGTATCTGGAATTCATGCTTGTATTCTACTATTCTCTGGCTATTTGTATTAGGAGTAAAATGGTTTCCCAGGCTGTATATGATCACTTCAATTGAATTGATGATGTGTAATGTATCAGAATCATCAAGGGATGTATAGTTTCTCTTGTTCTCATGATTATACAGTGTATAATTATATAGTGAATAAAGTGTTTTATTCTTATGTTGTATAACACACATGGATTTCACGTTTGGTTTCTGTTGAAGGAAAAGGTTTACATTATTTTAGCACTACAAAGACGACGAACAAAATAAGATAAAAAGAGCTCTCTGATGATTCCATATTCCTGATATTCCAATTCCTGGGATAAGCAAAGAATATGAGAAAAGTACCTTAATTGAAGCCACAGAAAAAAGATTACAAGAACAAGGTATGATATGAAGCGTATGTGCCACCCTTCAACAACGTCGCAGAAAAAGCTGTCGACCACCGCCACTAAAAAGAATCACACAATAAAAAGGAAAATGAGAGGGAAAAGAAGAAAAAATTTAGATTATCACTAACCAGTTCATGTATTTATTTAGAGCAGTTTCTGAATTTAGCTTTCTTTTAGATCAATGAAATTAATTAGAGTATATAAATGATGGTCTGAGCTTGTAGATCGAACCTATTCGACATATAATGATTTTATTCCTAGATGCTATTTATGATCTCATTGTAAAATGATTTAGCAACAGCATTAGTACTTATTCACATAGCATTAGCAAATCTTGTCGAAATGAATAAAAGAAACTGATTATATACCGAAATGAATAATGTATGGAACCTCTTCATATGATGTTACTTAAAGTGAGTGGCACACGACTTCTTTTCTCAGGATTCGAACTCGGAACTTCAAGCATAAGGAGAGGGCACCACTGATATCCAATTTAACAAAAAGAACATACCCCACCAATGCCCATCATGTTCCTGATCTCCATGATGCAACAATTCACCCCAACCCCACCACAAAAAGCCCCAGCCACATCATCTTCCCTCTGCTGGAGCTCAAATGCTCAAACCTCAGAGACCTCCAACAAATCCATGCCCAATTGATCACCACCGGGTTCATCCATCACCCCCCATCTCTCACCAAACTCCTCTTTCTCTCTCCCTCTCGTTACAGCTCTCGTATGCTTGTGTCATCTTCCACCACACCCACAACCCCAACACAGTGACTTGGAACACCATAATGAGGGGCCTTGTGGATCACAACCTCTCCAAAGATGCAAATTTGGCATATTTGAGCATGGTGAAGGACCCCAAATGCGCTCCTGATAGGTTCACTTTCCCTTCCTTGTTAAAGGCTTGTGCTCACTCCATGGCCTTCAATGAGGGGAGGGCCCCTTCACGGCCAAGTTTTGAAACTGGGTTTGGACTCTGATCTCTATACCGAGACCACATTGATATCAATGTATGCAGCATGTGGGGATGTCGGTGGTGCTAGAAAGGTGTTTGATAAAATGGACCAGAGAAAAAATAGGGTTGTTTGGACTAGCATGGTAAGTTGGTATACCATGAACGGTTACCCAAAAGATGCATTGCTACTTTTCGCCGAGATGGAATTAGAAGAGGGGATGGAGGGAGACGAGGTTGCCATTGCGAGCGCCCTCTCGGCTTGCGCGGAATTGAAGGATTTGGAATATGGGAAGAAGCTGCATTGCAGAATTCGGCAATCAGGGATGAAGATATGTGTGGTTCTGGGCACGGCTTTGATCAATTTGTATGCCAAGTGTGGTGAAATGGAGAGTGCAAGAGAGGTGTTTGACGAAACTCCTGAGAGGAATATTGTGGCGTGGTCCGCGGTGATTTCCGGGTATGCTCAGAACAATCAGGGCAAAGAAGCTCTTAAAGAATTTAAGAAGATGGTTTCTGATTCTGATCATAAGCCTAATGCGATCACCGTTATGGCGGTGCTTTCGGCTTGTGCTCAAGAAGGGGATTTGGCTCTCGGAAAGTGGGTTCATGTCAATGTTGAAAGAGAAGGGTTGAATCACTCCACTGGATTGAAGAACTCACTCATTGATATGTGCTCGAAGTGCCGCAAGATTGATGTGGCCTGCGAAATTTTCGAAGGGATGAAGGAGAAGGACATTGTTTCTTGGAATGCTATGATCAACGGGCTCGCACTTCATGGGCTCGGCGATAAAGCCCTTATCTACTTCTCCCTGATGCAGAAGGATGGAATTAAGCCAGATGATATAACCTTCATTGGTGTATTATCAGCTTGCAGTCATGGGGGTTTAGTTAAAGAAGCATATACTCATTTCAGAAATATGGGAGAAATTTTTGGAATCACCCCCAAATTAGAGCATTTTGGGTGCATGGTTTGATGTAATAAGCAGAGCTGGGCTGTTGGAAGAAGCGGAGAAGTTCATCCAGGAGATGCCCATGAAGCCGGATGGAGCAGTATGGGGTGGGGGGCTTTGCTTAGCGGAAGCAATGCATATGGAAATGTAGAACTTGGCGAGAAAGCAGCAAAAGAGCTTCTTGATATAGAACCGAACAACGACAGTGTTTATGACTTTATGTGCTTTTGTCGAACATCTATGCTAAGAAGAAGCACTGGAAAGAAGTGAGAAACGTGAGAACTTTAATGCTCCAAAGAAGTGTTAGGAAAACACCGGGTTGTAGTTCGATTGTGGTTGATGGTGCAACTCATGAGTTCATCGTCAGCGATCATTCCCACGGTGAGCTGGAGAAGATACATACGGTGCTAAAATATGCAAATAATAGATTAAATGTAGCGGATTGTTTACCTGATACATCGGAAGTGTTGCTAAATATTGATGAAGAGGAAAAAGAACGATAACTATCTCAGCACGGCGAGAAGTTAGCTTTGTGCTTCGGACTTATTAAAACAAAACCAGGGGAAGAGATCCTTATTATGAAGAACCTCACTCAGCAATTGAGCTAATTTCGAAATTTTTCCGAAGGGACATAACAATAAGGGATAGAGGCCGTTTCCACCGTTTCAGCAATGGTTCGTGTTCTTGCGAGGATTTTTGGTGAAGCACAAGGAAAAAAGGAAAAGAAAAAACAAAAACAGTGTATGCTACCTTTATTCTATCTTCCTCTTTGTAATTTTGATTTTATAACTACTCCCTTTTATATGCATATACAAGTCAAGGGCATTTGAACATCAAAATTTAGGATATTAAGGAAGTATTGAATTTGTCAAAGTACGTTACTGTTTGAAACAATAAATACGCTTCTTTATGGATGCTTACCTCGGCCAACTTGATGGTTTCTTTTTATAAGTAAAACATACAACAAGGTAAAAAGTAGCTAAATACGCAGAGGCATACTTCATAAAGTGACAAAGCAAGCCCATGTTATTCGTGTTTCTAATCCTCATAGCTATATACCAGCATTTAGAAAAGATAGCTGTCAACAACCTAAGAGCCAGATTACCGATAACTTACTTTCGGCAAATATCACTTCCCAATCATGGCTGTTGACACGTTTCAAGGTTTTGAAAATAAAGGCCACCATCTAGAATCTTCTCTAAAGTTTTGAGACGTACGTCGTGGTTGAATTAGGTCTAGTGGGTAGTTTCAAATCCTCCCAATCTGGGTCGTCGACTTTGTCGAAATACTTATCGACCACTTTGTCATCTATCATTTCCAGCCTCGAGGGCTCCCACTGCAACAATCACAAAAAATACATTGTTAAAACCAAAAACAAAGGCAAATCCAGATTTAGCAAGGTGAAATTCTTAGGAAACTGTGTATCTTAAACCAGGAATTTATGAAGACTTTGACCTTTGGATTTCTGTCTTTATCCACCAATATAGCCCTGCAACCCTGGCCATTGAAAATTGGCATTCAGAAAAAGAAAAGAGAAGACTTAAACATAATAAATAAACCTTTTTTTTACCAAAATATAATAAGAAAACATTTTTTACCATTACCTCAAAAAAATCCTTGCTGACATCGCCACGCAATACATGGCAACACATTCTATACTCTCGAATTAAGCATTGGCCGATTCTCTGCATCCTCCCTTCTCTGATCTGCACTCGTAATGAATATCGGTATAAGAAAAGATGGGCGAGATTAAGAATTGTGGTTAGAGAACTACAGAAGGATTAGCAAGTTCACTGCCAATGCATATATCAACGTAAAATCAAAGAAGAGGCATTAGGACAGAGTTTACACCATCCCATCATAATCATTTCCCACATAGCAAGTTGTACATTTTCTAAATATAAATCTAAAGCATGATTACTCCCGCAACACCAAGCATGTGACTGATTATAGAAGGAAAAAGAAGTCCATGGATAGGACAGTTATCCGGGTCCTTAAAAGTTTCATCATGAATCAAAATATTTGCAGCTTAATGTACTAGACTAGAAGGTATTGAAACACTCACTGATCTAAGAGAAATCTTTAGACTGGTAGGTGAAGCCTTCTTCAATGACTGAATTGCTGCTGTAAGCCAGTCCTCAGCACCATGTAGAACCTCTTGTTCCTTCAATATATTCAAAAACATATTAAAAGGGCGGTAAACTTGAAATACCAAAACCAGCACAGATATTGCAAAATGATAAACTGACCAGAGCAGAAAGAATATCTTCAACTGTTCTTTTGGAGAAGCATTTGTCAATTATATCCAACCTACAATCACCAAGCGCATGAGCAGAAAATTGAAAATTATTTGAGCAGGGCTCACAAGTCACATGAAACTCATTGTGCAATTATAGTTATTTATTGAACTAGAATATTCTCTTTCCTGTTTTCCCACAGAGAGAGAGAGAGAGAGAGAGAGAGAGAGAGAGAGATGGTGGACAAGCCACCATTACTAATATAAATTAGAACTTCACCTATGAAAAGCACTACTTTCTTTCACTGGCACCTGTTGAGAGAACTGGTCGATTATTCCGCAGATAGCAAAATGATCAGAGGTGTCCACTTTAGTAAGTGATTCTTCAAGGGAAGTCAATTTCTGTTAACTGACAAAGAACTAATTAGAAGACACAGCATCACCACGCTTCCAAACATCTTAACAGAAAAACATATAGAATCACAGAGCTACAAACAATATTAACAAATCAACAATGTGAGGCCTAAGAACGAATACAGAAAGGATGAGGGGAACTAGGCAAGTGTCAACGCACGCACTAGTAAAGAAAACATATAATTGAGCCATGCCCCAAAACATGAAATTCTGAATCATATCATACCGTAGAATGGACAAAGTGAGTAGCAAGGCCACAAGCAAGCATTTCAGCACCATCCAGTCTTACACCAGTTAAGCCAACATATTCTCCTGAAAAAACAGAGATTGACAAAATTTTAATAAAGTAAAAACAGCAGCCGAATGAAAATGGATAATATAATCTTCGATCTTAATAGTGAACTGATGATTGTCTGTTTGACAAACAAGAGAAGTTTTATCTCACGTACTGCAAAAGGACAGTCGAAAGTCCAAATTGAGCGTGCAAAATAGGCATATCTCTAATACACTCAAGGCATAAGAGAAAACAAAGTTTCTGTGCTATCCAAAAATTTTACTTCTTCCCTAGAATAATTTCATGTTTCAGTTGAAATTTTCTGAGAAGTCGATGGGTATTTGATTCCGACACCCCATCATTGAAAAAGAAGTGGAAGTAAGGCCCTGATGCAATTACAAGTATTCTAGCTTAATTCTATAGAGATAGGAAAAAGTAGCATAGGAATTTTTGTTTTTTTTTTTAAAAGAAGAAAAGAAGGAAAGTGTAATAGCAAAGGAGAAGTAGTACCAAAGAAGCCGGGAATTCTTGATAGAAAATAGGAAGCACCTATATCTGGAAACAAACCAAGCGCTGTTTCAGGCATTGCAAAGACCTGTAAGACAATTGTTTAGAAACTTAAAAGTGAGGTAATCAATATATAGATATACCTAATACTGATGATTTATGATTTCCTATATTTCTTTGACTTTGGACCAGAAAGAGCAGGATCAACCATAAACAAGCTGAGCTATTTGAAACTGGCAAGCATAATCAATCTAAAAAGAGACATGACTTATAAGGTCTGACCTTTTCATTGCAATTCTTGGGTTAAATTAATTTACTCTAAGAAAACACAGCTCTGACTATTTATAGGTGCTCTCCAGTAGAAACTGAATAACTTGCTGGCTTTATATGATAGTTTTATATCCAAAAAAAAAAAATCAAATAGCAATAACACTAAGGCACTTTGCAATTTAATGATTCTAAAATAGAAAACAGCCTGAACAGTCCCATGAGAAGAATTGATCACAAGCATTCAGATAAGAACACAAATATAGTGAAGCTACATAACAGAGGTTGGTACCGTTTTCTCTGTCACTACTCTGAATCTTCCATGAATGGAGAGACCAGCCCCTCCTCCCATGACAATTCCATTAAGAATGGAAACCTTCAAGAAAACTTTCATTAGGGTTTGCTCAATACAGTCCCTACCTGCTTTTATATGTAACACAACCATGCTAATATAAGAATGTTTTAAATGGCAGAACTACCTGAGGTTTGCGGTAGGTTGCAATTATATAGTTTAGAATGAACTCAGTCCAGAAAAACTTAGCACCCATGGTCCAATGACCTGATTCACAAATAAAACACAATTAGATGGGATACTCAAGGACAGTACGATTAATATGATTAAATTGGAAGTCTAAGACCAGCGCCAAAAATAAAACTTAGCACCCATGGTCCAATGACCTGATTCACAAATAAAACACAATTAGATGGGATACTCAAGGACAGGACGATTAATATGATTAAATTGCAAGTCTAAGACCAGCACCAAAAATACCTTCAGTTATGGAACGAGCAACTGCAGCAACATCACCTCCAGCACAAAACGCTCTTCCTTTTCCCTGAAACCAATATCCAACTAAAATACGTAACGGGTCTGAGTCAAATACAAATACAAATTTCCGCAATATCCAGAGAAGGTTGGATTGGATATTCTCATCAATTAGTATTAGCAAATGGCATGCATTTAAAAACAATAACAATGACAATTTCAACCATAACTATAACACCAAAAAGGAATCTTTAGCACCAGCAATATCATCCATATCACATGAACACACAAACAAACCTAGAAATAATAGCACCACCCAAAATCAATATACAAAACCAGCTAACTGAAAGTGACATTCCAATTTGATCTAATTAAAAACCAAGTTAAGTCAATGAATTATATCAAACAATAAGACCTAAGTAATTGGCCAAAAATGGCAGACTGGGATCAAACTAAGTCTCTTCACCCGATCTTTTCATCTAAAAAAAAAACAGATAACTTCATAATAAGCTTGCAATACCTTCATAATCAATAGTTTGACTTTAGGGTCCTCCTCATAAGCAGTAAAATGTTTCAGCAGTTGCATAATCTGAAAAGCCATTATCACCGTCAATTCACTTCATAAAAATCTTTCAATAAAAGGTTACCATGATGATGATATAAACACACCATGCTTTAAACTCCTGATACTTTTTTTATTAGTCATGTTAGGAGACTTTCCATGAGAAAGTAGTCAATGATAATAAAATAATTACTAGCATACCATTGGAAAAGAGCAGGCGTTCAATTGCCGAGGCCTGTTCAGTGTTAAAATTCTTGTGAAGCCTTTTTCCTCTACCAAAACCTAGCAAAGAACGATAAATGCACTAAATATTTCAAAGCAATATTCCAATATTATCTTACGGAATGTCAAAAACTAGTAGTTGTTATTGAAACGAAAAGGGATAAATTTTATAAAAACAGGCACCTTTGGAGACAATGAAGGAGGTCAATGGACCCGCCAAACTTCTTTTTCTTATATTTATCTATTAAATTGCCACTTAAGTTGAAGAACGTGAATATTGAGATTACGATCATATATTTGAACGGTAAAAAAGTTGGAAAAAAAAGAGAATAATAAGTTAATAACCCTAATGATACTAAAATCATCAAGACCCGCGCGGAATCATCTCTTGATCCGGCCACCGACATTTCTGAAGATCAATAACCAATTCTCATCCTCAAAATTAGATGACTCGGAATCAAAACAGGCACCCAATTCCACAAATCAGCAACTAATCAGTTGAACTCAAACATACCATAACATACGAAAATTTAAACGAAATAAAATTAAAAAAGTGATATCTCGGACGATCGAATACCTGATCGGCCCCGTCGTCCCCCGCATCTCGAGATGACGCCATGATGCCCCCAAAAAAGGCTCCGCCAATAAATATCTAATCGAAATTAGATATGAGAGAGCATAAAAAAAGTGAATAAAGCAAGAAAAAAAAGGGGGAAAAAAGAAAATTAGGGTTTGCGTGTAAGAGCTCCACATCTCATCTCACCTGGGATCGGGGAAGACGAAGCGGGGAGGAAGAGTGGGAGGAAGCGAAATGGAATTGGTGCGATCGAGCGGGGTAGTCAAACGAACGTGGCTTCTTATACTGCTATTTGGGTTCAGATTTTACCGAACACCACGCCGTAACGGTAAAAAGGGCGAAAAATAAAGAAGAATTAAGAGTATTCGGTTTTATAGCCAAACGACGACTTAACATCCCAAATATAATAAACTTCTATTTTTGTCCAAAAGATGATAATTTCATATATAAGATGAATGAATATTCATCTAGAATAAAATTACTATAAGAATATTCATCTAAGATAAAATTACTATTGACGATAAGACTGATTTGACTAAGATCTGAATTATAAATTTAGATTTATATAAAGTTAAACTTGCACTGCAGTGCAGTAGCATCGTTCTACCTTAATTTGATAAACTGATATTCTCATAGGAAAGCTAAATTAAGGTCAAATCATGTAGACAACTTGGAGGACTAAATAAGAATTTCAGGATAAAATTGTAACTGAAGCTATTCGTAGAGCACAAAATCAGAAGCTAAATTATAGAATCAGTTTACATACTCTAATTTGCCAAAAAGCATGTACCAGTGTGAGCGTACAACATATTTAACAATCAACTCAATTTGTCTCACTTAAAAGTACTCCAAGAAGCGAACAAATTAATATCAAGTCATGATTATAAATAGTATAACAGGAGATTAAAACTGGGAGCATTCTCTGCATTACCATAATATCCTACACAGTGGAGGTCGCAGCTTTGGACAGAAACTACTGTTAGAAGCTACAAAATAGCAACATTCAAACTACATAAATAGAACAGAACAACAACATTAATCTAACTCTTCATGTAGTAGAGTAAACAACCCCTAGGCCATTCAGGAATACATGTAACACTACAAATCATCGAGATCTTTGCCCACCGTCTACTTCGATATCGGAGATTGGGAAGAGGAATATCATTAGTTAGGCATCATCTTCATGTCGGCTTGATCGTGTCTATTCGGATTCGCAGAGAGGGACCAACCGACCGATGAATATGGAGATTGAATGTGAGGGCCTGAATTGTTGATGGTGCCTCCGGTGTGGTTAATTGGGCTGCCGGGGTCGTCGGAGGATTCACTTGACGTCCCTTCAGAGGGTGGGCTTGCAGCCAAAGACGGCCCGAAGCCCGCCATCTGAGGCGGAGCGGATGAAGGTTCACGCTTGAATGGGTCAGTCTTTGGCTTTTTACCTTCTGCAATGAAACTGCCCACGACAACCTGAGGAATCAAGCACAAGATGAATACTTCAGTAATATGTGTGTGTGCGCGCGCGAGAGAGAGAGAGAGAGAGAGAGAGAGAGAGAAGATGCAAGAATAATAAATGGAGACCTGCACAGGTGTCGCAGCCATCAGCATTCCAGCTACACAACCCCCAAGGACACGGCCATCAGATCCTGCAAGTGCCACACTCAAACCGCCAGTTCTGCTACGGGTGCCGCCATCTTCGGCAAGCAGAAAGGATCCTGACAGAGAAATGATCTCAAAGCGGCCCTGCATGAACATACGTTGTAAGCGTTGTATCAACATGTAGTGAGTGAAAGGCACTCTGAATATAATATAACAAAGGAACAGTTTTAAATTTGGCACTCACCAATATGGGATAAAATAAACTTATTCTATTATATCGTGACAGGGTCTGTTATGAAAGTACCGAATAACTAAAACATGTCTGGTAAAAGATGTAAGTGCGTGCTTGCACGCACACAAAAGGAAATTAAAAAAAAAAAAAACACCTGCAGCTATAAACTTCCGTTACTTGGACAAAAGAAATTTATTCTAGTATTGCTTCTTCCAGCATAAGATTCTTGTATTATCTTAAGAAAGAAAAAGGAAAAGCTATATGCTAGTATTTTGTACTATTCGATCCTATTAAATTACATCCAAGGAGACCTGCTATGGGTGAAAAATGGTGACTCGTGCTCCACATGCCACCGTGAGCACAAAAATAATAATGGTGCAGTTGAAAATAGCTATAAGATTGGGATACAGACATAATTTTCTATTGAAACAGTGGTTTGAATTGAATGGGTGCATCCCATGTAAATGTATATAGTTAGAATGTTGGTGTCTCTAGCAGACACAGAACACTTGAATTGATTCCCTTTTTCCAAACAACTGAATAAGCACATTTATTGCCTGTTAGCACTAGTTCAAATACACAGTTAATTTGAATGCTTTTCATTCTTCTCTGAGATGTGGAGTTCTAGGAAATTAATATGTGTCAAGACCTCATATGTCACTGTTCCACCAGAGGTTGCCGGCTGACGAAGCGTTACATTGCAGATGGCACCATTGGCAGAAAGAATACAGACTGTGCGAGGACCTTGCTGCGAAAAGGCCATGATCTTTGAAGCAACATCCTATAAGAGCATAACAAAGATATTAACATCCATATATAGGTATGCAATTCCAAGGTTTCCAATCTAAAATCGACCGAAGGGATATAAGTAATACTGAAATATATCACACTGTAAATTAACCAATGTTATTCTACGGTTCAAAAACATGTAGTCCAAATACTCGGATATTTTTTCTCAAAACAGAAAGGTCTGAGTAAAAGGTACTGACATGTAAAGGCCTGTAGGACAGCATCTTGTCATATTGAATATCTAATGAAGAAACAAGATTCTTGACACTATTTTGCAGCATAAGTTTGAGAATTAGAAAGGTAGCATTAACCTTAAGGGGTTCTCACAAATCATCTGTTGATAAGAATTACCAAAATTGAAGTCAAAAACAGGATTGACGGCTCGTAGTTACTGCATAATGTGTTCACACTACAATCTACAATGATATGGATATAATGAAAAACATTTAGTACTTTGGATAACATCCTTGATATTTCCACCTTTCTTTCCTAGAGCCAGATTAAAAAGCTTAGGGAAAAAATTCAATTGAATATATAGAAATGAAAGGAAAAGGCCTATATAGAGAAGATGCATGCAAGCTTTGTCTGGTGTATCTTCAGTTTCAAATAAGAAACACCTCATAAAGCAAACAAGCCCCATCAGCTCATGCGCAAAATTTACCTCTCCAGGTTTAACAGTGATGATATGCGGAGTAAATGAAACCCCTGAAGACCCTGAAAATGAGGAAGAGCAGTAGTAAATACTTGGTTCAGATTTGAATTTGGGGAAAGAAAAACCATTGGAAAAGGAGCAGCCACGTATGGAAATCAGAAACACGAAAAACCTCTCAAAAATTGCAGGTGCAAACACATAGGAACAGCCAACCTCCTCCTCTCCCCCACTCCCCCCAACTCACATACAAAATAAAAGAAAGAAAGAAAAAAAAAACACTTTGCACAAACACAAGGCCTGCACCATAAAAATTGTTTAGTTCTAGAAAACTAGCTAGAATGAAATCTAACGGCTGACATGAGTATCATGTTTGGAATTTGAATAGCATGAAATGAAAACTGTGCAACAGTGAGAATAATTACTGCAGTCACTTGTTTGGTGTTCATAAGTATCAACGTGACAAAGGAAAACTAACCATCAAGTCAGACGTATGCGCTGCACGACAACATGCAGTTGAGCCCTAAATTGTATTTGAAGGACCGGGAAACACAAACCCTAACGGAACAACCCAAAGCAAATTACTTCACTAGCATTATGCAAAATATCTCATGATAACGCTGGGAGAGCCCTTTGGCTGCGTTTTTGATGCATGCAGTCAAGCTTTTACACAAAGAAGGCGGCTCAGTGGAAAACTTGGTGCGCACACATTACGACCACTCTAAATTCGCACAAAAGCAAAAGTAACAAGCAGAAGCAGATAATTTCTGCCTTGAGTGGAGTCACTTGTCCGGCGGTAAGTGATTCCTGCATAATCTTGGCCAGCAAGCCCTAAGACTTCCGGTTAAACTCTTCCGTTTTCACAGCGACAAAACATCAAGCACATAGTGTGCAGGAAATATAAAAGAACAAATTTTAATAGCAATTACCCAGAGCTTCAAGCTGCTGCTTCTTCCCCGACCCAGGGGGCCTGCCCCTTCGCTTCATTGCCGGATCCGACATCGGACTGTTAGAATACCCTGACGCCGAAGACATTGGCGTCAAGGCCAGCGCCATGCTACCGTCGGGCCCGTACTTCCTCGGCCTCCCCCGCTTCTTCCTCATTTGCTCCCCACCCATGTTGAGCATGCCACACTGCCGCATGCTCGGCCCCCCGCCATCTCCATACATTGGCCCCCCCATTGGCCCCCCATCCATGGGCTTTGGCGCCGAGGAAGAAGCCGATATGGGTTCGAAGAACCTCATACCCTGCATCATCCCACCCGAGCTCGTCACCACGGGGGAGTTACTCGCTGCCCCGACTCCGTACGAGTTAGGGCTCACCATCATACTCGGCGGCTGAGACGACGAGTTCGCCCTCACCGGCTCCCTCCCGTCCATTTCTAGAAACCCTAGATTCTGAATCTGAGCTCGCTTTTGGCGCTCCCCCACCAAAAATCTCTTCTTTCCACTGTGGACTGAAGCTCAAATCCCTAATTTTGACCAATTCAAGCCACCGTTAGACGCAACGGAAAAACAAAAAAAATAGAGTAAACAAAAAAAACCCCTAATTTCATTGTAATATAACAATATTTTGCATCTGTAGAACATGAAAAAACATATTTTCACCAGAAAAAAAAGGGGGAAACTCACACACATTTACCGTCAAAATTATGATTTTTCATAAAAATGCACGAAAAAAAGGGGAAAATAAGGGAAAAAAGAGAGGAAGAGAGAAGAAGCGGAAGCTACCTTTTCAGGGTTAGATCGAGAGCGGCGTTAGGGTTTTCGCAAGCTTAGGGTTAAAATCGACCTCACATTTTAGAGAGAAATTTCGCGTCCCCTCTCTCGCCTCCGATCGCCCCACCAAACCCTCGCCGCACGAAAGCGAGGCGAAAAGGTTAGGAAAAAGAAAAAGAAAATAAAAATTATGAGAAATGGAAATAAATATTATTTTTAAGTAGGTGAATATTAGCTCGAACTTTGGGGGAAATATATTGATTTTTTATGTAGATAAATTAACAATAATTTAATTTAATAATTAATGTTTTATTACCATTAAATAATTATTACTTTAAATAGAAGCAAAATATATATACAAATAACTTTTTCCATCTATTATAAGGTTTTTTTTTAATATTTTAAGTAATTAATAGTTGTTGAAAAGTAGTAAGTTTCGTGTCCCGCGTTAGCTATGCATTCAAATTCCCCTTTGGAGCTAACACGATTATCGATGGACACGTGAGAGAGCTAAAAAGAAAGTCAAATAAAAGCATTTAGATTATCTAAAACCCAGATCGCAGTGACTACGTAGAATCTAATAATACATTCAAAAATTTTAATTTATTTCAAAGTAATTTGATTAGTTATATCCACTGGTGTTAGGACAAGTAACGGGCTGTAAAAATTTGGTACGACCTTATGATGATGCATGGAGACTAGTACAATTATAAACCGGTGCATAATTGTAGTTAGGTTGTTGGTGACATTTGGGTGATTAGGGCTCGCCCGTGAGCTCGTGAGTGGCTTGATCAGAGCCCAACTTGGCTTGACCCAACTTTTGATAAGTTGGATTCAATCAAACACCAAAAATAAAGATATATATATATATATGTGTGTGTGGTATTTATGAATCAATTGAAACAATTCGCATTGTAAGTTTTATATAAGGGTTGATTTAATTTAATTTTTCACTGATATAGAGAAGACCAAAATCTAGCCTACTTGCTTTGCTATCTCTCTCTCCATCTATGTTTTCCCCGAAAAAAATGTACTTGCTATACACCCGATGAGTTCTATCGACAGATTTGTCGAATGGAAATTCCAATTTAATGAATGTTGTTCCTTTTGGTTTTCATCTTCAGCTCTCATCTAATTACATATATGATCATGATACGTAATATCAGAACACAACATATGGTGTGTAAAATTTATACCCCACCATCATCCAATAGTAAAAAATATAAGTTGATCGGGAGCATTAGCAAGCTACTCATTTTTGTATATTTTTTAAAATGAAATTATTTAGAAATATAAAGTTAGTAGGCTTCAAACTTACAACCTCGTGCCCCAACAATCAAGAATTGAGCGAACTATGTTCGGTATTATCAGTGACAAGGCCCAGAATTGGACGGCCCAGTAGCCAACTCATTAATCTGATATTGGGCCCTTTTTTTTGGCAAATGTGAGTTTGAATAAAATCCAGGATAGTAGCTTCTGATTTTTCCCAAATGGGCCTTCTTCGGAGTATGGTCAAGAGCCCAGTCCAAAAAATATTTGTGAAAACGATCAATGGTGCGGCTGAGTTATAGTAGACACTCAAACACGCGCAAAAAAAATTGTCCATCTACCGACTGTCCCTAAAGCAAGTAGTAAAAGGCTTGGTGGTTGGTACCGAGGTCCCAAGTTCAAATCCTAGTTGATTCATATTTCTAGCTAGGTTTATTTCTAAATAAAATAAACGAAACGTGTGGTGTGCTATCTATCTCTCAAAAAAAACAAAAAGTCCATCTCGACATGCTGCGGCTGAGCTATTATAGTTTAGAGGGTGTTTGGTTCTTCAAAAAAAGTATAGTAAACTATTTTCTAAAAACGTAACGTTTCATAAAATTCTCCTTTCCACACTCTTTTTTCCTCAAAAAAAGTTTAAAAACAAAAAAAAACTAAATTTTTTTATGGAAATTAAATGGACAGAAAATACTTTTTCTAGCCAAAATGATTACTTTTTATAATATTTTTTAAAAAACCAAATAGTTTTTTTTTTTTTGAGAGATAGATAGCACGCTATCCACTTCGTTTATTTCATTTATAAATAAACTTAGCTGAAAATGTGAATCAATTAGAATTCGAATTTGAAATCTCGGATACCAACCACCAAGTTCTTTGCCACTTGAGCTAGGGACAGTGGGTTTAAAACCAAATAGTTGATTGAAGCTCTCTAGTATTCTTCTCTAATAGAGAGAGAGAGAGAGGGAGGGGTTTTGGCCAAATAAAAATCATCTCGATCAGAGGCAAATTAAAAATCATCTCCCTTTCGAAGGCAAATTAAAAACTATTCTCACTTCGTTCAACAACATGTGTGCACCACATTTTGCTAAGCTCTAATAACACCGAAGCATAGGACATAACGAGGAGCTGAGTCCTCGTTCAAATCTTAACAGAAGATTACCTACACTGTGAAGCACGTGATCCATTTGCTCACAAGATAACGTTTTTATTTTTGTGATCATCCAATTCCTTTCGACTACAAGACTAGTGTGTATCACAATGAAAGAAAATAAATGTAGATCTTTGCGAGTAGATTAACGCATTTAAGTCAACTATTCTCAACCCTTTATCTTGTTTTTTTTTTTTTTTTTGTGTTCAAATTGAGCAGTTAATGGCATTTTCTACACGTTGGTTTTGGCATAGTAGAAGAGCCAAAAAAAAAAAATCAATTAATGTAGGGTGTGTTGAAGTTTTTGAGCCCATTAGCCATATTGTGGCACTACAATTAGTAAGTAATATGTATTTTCATGAACTATTAAATGTTAGAATTCGACATCGCTCCATACACGATCAATAGAAATATACGAATAAAGAAAATGTAAAAAAATAGTATGAACCAAAAATACATTGAAAAAAATAATGATTTATATATATATGATTTCTAAAGTTTCATACATTCACAGAAGGAGTGAGAGGGATGCATTCTTTATATGGAGAAATAAAAACATATTATGTTTTACACTTAAAAAGATTTATATTCATGAATCTTCCACATTTAGAAATCTTGGCCAAATAAATATCTTATGTTTTATACAAATTAATATATATATATATATATATTAACACTAAATGGGTGAAAAAACATCTTCAAATTTTTATTNATTAACTTTTCACATAAATAACTACTCAAAATAATAAAGTATATATCTCACCATTTCAATAGGGTACATGCACTATGTTCTCTATTATATTCAACAAAAAAATACATATAATTTTGACAACTGTATTTTCAATCATATTTAATTCTACTTTATTTATAATCATACTTGAGCCAAAACTACGCCATAATGGCTTTGTTTTGCGCAAAAATCTTCCTAATTAATTTTACTTTTAGCCTCCGTTTGGTTCGGGGTTAAGAAAAAAGTAGCTATTCCAGGGATAGAGTTAAGTTCAGGGTTAAAGTGGGGTTAAAGTTTTTTTGTGTTTGGTTGGGGGTTGGAGTTAGTCTAGAATAATAAAAAATAGTGTTTGGTTGGGTAGGTGGGATAAAAAGATAATGATTGATAAAGAAGGATAATGATTGGTTGGAGTAGGTGTGATAAGAAAGATAGTGAGTTATTATGAATAGAAAATAGTGTTTAGTTGGAGTTTGGTGGGGTTAGGTGGGGTTAGCTAACCCGGGATAATTTATTTGATGTAAGGTTAGGTGGGGTTAGCTAACCCCACCTATTTTTTGAGATATTTGGGAATAAAATGGGGGTTAAGGGGTTATTCCACCGCTTAACCCCAACCAAACAAGAGCTTAGTTTACCGTGCCACTTCCCGTTATCCACATTCCACACCCGAGAAATTATTTAAAATTGTCGCATTGCATTGGCTTCATTCGACGCAAGGCTAATTAAAGCATCACGCGGCGTTGACCTCTCTCAAACGCTTTGGTTATTGCGTCCATGTATTATGTATACCCTGCATTAATCGCACGTGTTCACATGGCACCTTCGTTCATACATGGTTCCATCGCATTCTAAGTTCATTTTGTACCATACATACTAAGATAAAAGTATCATAAATATCGATGTATGATCTGTGGATGATAACTCCGAGGAGTACCTTAAAAATCACTAATATATTTTATTATACATTCATAAAATGTGGCGATCAATTCGCTCGCACGCACAGAACCTAAGATAGAAAATTTCTTGATATAATTCACATGTGTTTAAAGGTTCAAAGTAATATATATATATAGAGCAAGACTACTGTGCTATTAAGAGCACAGCAGCTTTTGTGCTCCTAACTTTCTAACCACTCATCAAATTTGATGGATGGTTAGAATGAGAGAGGGAGGAAATATTAAAGAGAAATTTAAAGAGAAGAGAAATTGAAATATCCCAATTTCTCCCCAATATCTTCTCCTCTCTCATTGCTAAACATCCATAAAATTTGTTATGGATGATTAGGAAAGTTTCAGGAACACAAAGACTGCCCTGTGCTTCCAATAGCACAGTAGCCTACTATAATATATAATATATATATATATAATATATATATATATATATATATACTATATATATATTTTTGATCAAAATGAAGGCCACCATTTACGACTTGCACATGCACTATTTGTATGAAGTTCTTGACATTTCCTCGAAAAAAAAAATAACAAAAAAGAGAAGTTCTTGACCCGAAGTTGTACATATATGAGCCGAACTTACTAGAGGAGACCTTTAAAAAACTAATCACAAAAAAAAAAAACCTAATCTTCTGGGCATTTATTTCTTCTATAACTTAATCTTCTAGAGGGGTATGCATTATGCAGGTGTAGTAAAGTTATTAAAATTTTGTTATTTTTTGATGCATAAACCTTTTCTATTTACATTATTTCATTCAAAATTTTATAATTTTCATTGATTTTTGCATAGATTTGAAATTACTAACATCTTTTTTAGATATTTGCTGACATCAATGAGGATGAACAATAAAATTTCTCATAAAATCGACGTATCTAGCCCACATTGAGTAAGAGCTGATTGATTCCGAGCTTCTCAATTATGGAAATTAGTTGCTTAAACTTTTTGTTAAATATTTTTCTAAAACAAATAAAATCAAGCAACTAATTTCCTCTCTCTCAAAAAAAAAAGTCCCATGTTAAAAAAATTTTAGTTTTTGTTTGGAATTTTTGTTATGTAATGTAAACTTTACACGCGCATTACAATTCGAAGGTCGGCGAAAACTGCACATAACATGGCTCTTGTTTCTTTTCAATTTTTGGCAGATGGTTGTCTTTTACTTACATAGAGATGACTTTCAATGGTTTGTTTTAGTGGAGAAATTTTTAGTCTGAATCACATGCGCAAAAGCACCTAAATTTCTAAAATTTTTATACTAAAATATTTAATTAAAATTATAATTATTGGATATACTTTAAAAATAGCTAAAGAAAAAATTGAATTGAATTTTAAATTTATATTTCGCGGCATGATTTATTTACAAATTAAACTTACTTAGCTTTTCTGATCATTGATAATTACTTTTGTTTAAGTTAATTGCCCTTTTTAATAAATTTCCAATTTTAAAATTAATAATCTAGAATTTAGAATGGGCGATGCGGTGCAGTGTGCCATCGGCCACAAAAATTTCTTCCCCGTGGTCGACGCAGTCATTGATATCAATTTTAATTTTAGGGAAAACTGCAAAAACCCCCCTTGTGCGTTTCACACTTTTTCACGTTTAGTACCTTATGGTTTAAAATGTATCAAGTTAGTACCCCGTGGTTTCTCACTTTATCACTTAAGTACCCTGTGGTTTAAAGTGTATCAAGTTAGTACCCTGTGATTTTGCACTTTATCACTTTAGTACCATGTGGTTTTAATTTTGTATCAAGTTAGTACCCTATAGTTTTTTAAATCACAAGGTACTAAAGTGATAAAGTGTGAAACCACAGGGTACTAAAGTGATAAAGTGCAAAACCACAGGGTACTAGCTTGATACATTTTAAACCACAGGGTACTAAAATGATAAAGTGAGAAACCACATGGTACTAACTTGATACACTTCAAACCACAGGATACTACAATGCAAAAGTATGAAACCATAGGGGGGGTTTTTGAAGTTTTACCTTAATTTTAATTATTATTATTGAAAGTCGCGTGGAAACCCAAACGCTAAGCACGTGTCATAGTACCATTGGTTACATCATTTAATGAGCATTTAGTGAACGTGCAGGCCTCCTATCCAATCATACGGTTCCACGTGCCCAGGAAGGAATAATACGGTAAGACCTTCCTCAGTAGAGGGCTCGCATTATCCAGGGACCCGCCACGGACAATGCGCCTATAAATACCCGACCCTCGAACGCTCTGCTTCACCTACGTATACCCTATAGTAGACTAAGCAAAGCTACCACTAGCTAAAGCTCGGAGCTCGTTCAATGGCGCCTCTTCACTCCTCCTCCATGTCCGCATGCTCCTCGCCATTGCTCAAGGACGTGATCGGCGACCTCGACCGCCACTCCTACGTCGCCCTCCTCACCAAGCTCATTGGCGAGTCCGAGTACGTGCAAAACAACCCCCCCAAGTACAAACCCAAGGAGAACCGCGTCGCTCGCCACGTGCTCGACGTGCTCCTCCCCCTCTCCACCACCCCCAACAATGGCGGTGGTGGAGGGCCCCTCGTCGTTCAGCACATCACCAATCCCAAGTACCCGGAGCGCGGCAACGTCATCGCCGAGTACCCCGGCACCGGCGACGGTGCCGTCTCCTTCGTCGGCATGCACATGGACGTGGTCCCGGTCGTCAACCCCAAAGATTGGGTCCTCCTCTCAATCCCTTCCCCTAATCTCCTATTTTCCCCCAATTTTCGACCGATTTATTGATTAGAATTTCGCACTACACATTGTGGGGGCGATTTTTTGTGTTTAGAAGTTCAATCCGTTCTCGCTGAGCGTGGACGGGGACAGGCTCCAGGGGAGGGGTACCACGGATTGCCTGGGACACGTGGCGCTGGTGACGGAGCTGATGAAGAGGTTGGGGGAGACGAAGCCGAAGCTGAAGAACTCGATCTACGCAGTGTTCATCTGCAACGAGGAGAACGGCGAGGTCACGGGGATCGGCGTGGACATGTTGGCCAAAGAGGGGTACCTTGATGCGCTCAAGGCCGGGCCCCTGTAAGTGTGATTTCCTGGTTTTACAGGGACTATTGTGCGAAAATTTGTTGGGTTTTTGTTGAGTTGTTTTGGGTGTTTTGAATTTGCAGGTATTGGATTGATGTCGCCGATAAGCAACCCTGCATTGGCAGCGGAGGGATGATCACGTGGGATCTCAAAGCAATAGGAAAGCAGTTCCATAGTGGTCTCCCTAACAAGGTATATAATATACGTACGTAGCTAATTGTTTCTAACATATACGTATTGAATTTCCAATTTCGTACTAAATATGTTCTTGAATGATTTAGAAGAAAAATAGTTTGTAGTAAATTGATTCCTTACGAATTCTAGTTGTTTTGAATTTTTAGTTAGTATTTTGAGATTATAGTAAATTTGGAGTTTCCTTCGGAAAAAAAAAACCGTATGGCGCTCTAGTTGTCGGAATAAGAAAAGCAGAATTGTAATCCCAGTGTTTCACCTTGAATTCATAAATAATTAATCTGCTTCGAATTGATGTATTGTAACTAAAGAATTTAGATTTTTTTTTTTTGAGAAAAATATAGTAAGCTACCTACTTCATTCATAAGGTGGTATAAATTTGGCAACAGAGATAAAGCAGCCGAGGTCTCGAGAAAAAAGAGAAAACAAAACAACCAAAATAGAGAGAGGAGTAAAGGGGAAGAGAGAGAGAGGAGAGAAGGAGGGGGAGGATTAGCTTACATATGTATAATTAACGGTGTTATTCTAACTGAAGAATTTAGAATTAAACTTAATTTTTAGAACATAATCTCTATTAACATAATATTTTGGACTAATCACAGTTTTCATGTAAATTTTGTTAAAAAGGCATACTAGAAATGTTCACGGAACATATAGTTAAGCACTACTATATATTTGCTACCACAAGTTCCATGCTACGTATTTCAATTGGGTTCACTGGGTAATCCAATTCCACAGGCCATTAACGCAATGGAGTTAAACATGGAAGCACTTAAAGTGATTCAAACAAGATTTTACAGTGATGTCCCTCCACTTCCTGAAGAGAAGAAGTACAAGTATGCCACACCGTCAACTATGAAACCAACTCAATGGACTTGTAAGCCCAACCCACGTTTTTCTTTTTCTCTAGCGAGTAATGTTATTTTTCGCACTAACAACGTGTTATCTGATATAACCAGAAATAGATGGTTAAATGCGTACTATTCGACTTTTTTCTGATTATGTATGGTTGCAATGTAGATCCAGGAGGGAGTGTGAATCAGATTCCAGGTGAATGTACCATATCAGGAGATGTGAGGTGAGTTCAATCACAAACGAAAAGTCTAAAAACGCTCTGATTTGCCTTCGTCTATTCTTTTTTTTTTTTTGCCTGTGGAATGTATAATTTACTATTTACTTATGATATAATATATCTATGTATGTACATATTTATGTCAGTTTCTATGTGTGTATTGTGCTAGAAGCCTAGAATAAAATTTGTTTCCGTGAAAAAAGTGTTACTAATGGCTATTATAGCTGATAAAAACATCGGATGTAAAATATTGATTTACTCTTCTGTAATAGTATTGGCTTTTGTCAATANTCACAATATCAGTTGGGCTGAAAATTGAAGTAATTAGTTTTTCACATTATCTTTCTTTCAGCATGTTCATTCCGAGAGAGCCAAAATCAGGAAAGAAAGGGTAAGCAGCAAGATAGACAACCAAAAGCTGTAATTTTCTTCTTTTTTTTTTCATTAAAACAGAAAATATAATATCAAGAGTGGGTACTCACCTATAGAAAGCAGTCAACCTGCAGCATACATTGCATACCAAGTTAGATTTAATCTCTCAACTACGAAAAATTCTTGAAAGAAGAACCTTACTCAGCTAGGCAGTAATCAAAATCAGTATGTGTGGTAAAGCTTATTCGATTGCCAACATTATTGGACAACATCAATAGAAAGGGCAAAGAAATGTAATTGCTTTATCATGGGCATTTTTCAACCTTTAAATCAATCAAAATACCATGTTAAATCTTAAATAATTATATTTTGCACGGGGAAAATTATGCATTTAAGTCTCTTGGGGAAGGAAAAAAGTGTTACTAATGGCTATTATAGCTGATAAAAACATCGGATGTAAAATATTGATTTACTCTTCTGTAATAGTATTGGCTTTTGTCAATAAGTGGTTTAATGTGTCGCCAATATCTGTTTTTTCTTCTTTTCTTTTTTTTTTCCTTCCCCAAGAGACTTAAATGCATAATTTTCCCCGTGCAAAATATAATTATTTAAGATTTAACATGGTATTTTGATTGATTTAAAGGTTGAAAAATGCCCATGATAAAGCAATTACATTTCTTTGCCCTTTCTATTGATGTTGTCCAATAATGTTGGCAATCGAATAAGCTTTACCACACATACTGATTTTGATTACTGCCTAGCTGAGTAAGGTTCTTCTTTCAAGAATTTTTCGTAGTTGAGAGATTAAATCTAACTTGGTATGCAATGTATGCTGCAGGTTGACTGCTTTCTATAGGTGAGTACCCACTCTTGATATTATATTTTCTGTTTTAATGAAAAAAAAAAGAAGAAAATTACAGCTTTTGGTTGTCTATCTTGCTGCTTACCCTTTCTTTCCTGATTTTGGCTCTCTCGGAATGAACATGCTGAAAGAAAGATAATGTGAAAAACTAATTACTTCAATTTTCAGCCCAACTGATATTGTGAAGAAGTTATACGCCTATGTAGATGACATAAATGCCCATATTGAGGATCTAGATACTCGTGGTCCAGTGTCAAAATATGTTCTCCCTGATGAAGGTCTCAAAGGAAGGTGAAGCTTAATTCGCGTTAACCTTGATAGTTTCTTTCGCTTGCGTGTAAAGTTCCTTTAAATCCTGATTTTTTACCCTCCTCTGTGTGTCTTGATGCTTCCTAGGGTTGAAATCAAAACTGGTGAGGAGATTATTGCTGGAATCGCTTGCAATCTTGATTCTCGTGGCTATCACGTTCTATCTGAAGCAACCAAAGAAGTGATTGGCTTTGTCGAACCTTACGCGGATACTGGAACATTGCCATTGGTTCGCGATTTACAGGTTTAATGCTTTCCTCTTTAAATTNGCAACCAAAGAAGTGATTGGCTTTGTCGAACCTTACGCGGATACTGGAACATTGCCATTGGTTCGCGATTTACAGGTTTAATGCTTTCCTCTTTAAATTCGCTGCTCTACCAGAAACCTTCTTTGTGAACTAATCCTGTTATCTTCTCATTTTGGTAGGATCAAGGTTTTGATGTTCAACTCACTGGATATGGTAACAAACAATCGTTTCTCAATACCGGCATTTTGCTTGTTTAATCCATTGTGTCAACCCTCATTATATGATATATTGAGATTCCACGCTTTATTGATCGAAATCCTATTAGCTTGACTTCTCTTAAAAGAAGTACATAAAGACTTCCATTAACTGGTATTAGATCCTAAACTTGCTTGTCTGATAATTGATTCCCGCTTATTACGAATGAAATTATGAAACACGGGCTTGAAATTCATAAACAGACTAGATTACGATTCTCCATATTTAGCTTATATGTGCGTTAATATGCATATATATATATATATATATATATATATATATATATATAATTATAGTATACTATACTCATATATAAATATATAAGTATATATCTTTCCTGATTGTAACGCTTGATTTTAATTTGGTGCATTTTACAGGGCATTAAATGAGTTACCATCGTAGAACAACGATACTGCATGTTCTCCGACATGAGGCAAGCTTTGAAGTGTTTGTGATAGCATATTCAAGTTAGAAAAGAGATAGATAAGTGCCAGATTTTTAGTTGGCGTTTGTTAGTTCTTAAATTCCAATAAACTCAAGGTCTCTGATCCTTTGGTGGGCTTTGCTCTGTCTACGTTTCTCAATAAAATGAAATAAACTCGATGGTTTCAAATCCATGTTTCGCTCGTTTTTATGAGTCGGATTTACTGATCAGCTTTTCGGCTGCAAATAAAAAATGCTGTGATTGTATGGTTTCCGCATGTTTCGTTTGTTTACAAAAATAGTGAGAGAGAAGTGTTTTTTATATGAAAAAATTAGAATATAAACTCACACCTTCATATTTAACTGAGACTCTTATAATTATCGTCACCTCTTTTGTTATTACAACAAAAGTTTCAAATAAAACACCCCAAATAGACTCATGTATGTATCGAGATAGAAAGAACTGAATTAACTTAACAATCTAGCTAGCAATTAAGCTTAGAAGCTTCCTCTTACTTGGGCTTTTTCATCTGCATGGCATCTCTTTATGTAGGACATGCATTTTCTTAACAAGTGCCCTTCACTTATAGGATGGCAGTTTCAAATTGTCAATTTCTGGAAAGATCTTTATGTATTTAATGGCTTATATGTATAATTAAGCTTTGAAGAATATATGCATACATGCAAGCATGCATGCATACATACATACATACATATATATATATATATATATATATATATATAGTAGATAGTAGATAGATAGTATAGTAGTCTAATTCTCTCGCTCTCTCTCTCTCTCTCTCTCTCTCTCTCTCTATATATATATATATATATATTTATGTATATAATTGGGCTAGAATACTATTAATAGTATTTGACTTTTTTACTATCAAGTTTTTAACATTTGAATTAATTTCTTTTATTATTTCAAATCATTAGATTAAATATTATAATCCAGTGAACACCACTCAACTCCAGAGAGACCACTCAACCCTAAGAGACTAATATGATCATTCTAATCTTACAATTTTTTAATCCAAATATTAAAATCTTGATAGCAAAAAAAATCAAATACACTTGATACTATCAAGTTCTCTATCATTAATTAGATCTACCTTTTCATTATTTCCACCCGTCATATTTTACTATTGAACTAACCATCAACTCAACCCTACATAATTACTATCATCTTAACCGCACATCCTTTCATTCAACGGCATCATGGGCTTAATACTATTGATAGTATAGTAACATAATTCTATATACATATATAATAGTAACAGTTGAAATTTAAATTGTATATATTCATCTCTAATTCAGAAATTGCGAACATTCGCGACGAAACCCTGGTAGGCCCCACCGGGCTGCTAATTGTGGGGAGCCTGCCATACATTTTGCCTTTCACTTGTTTGTATTGATCTTTGCAATATTACTCGCACGTGCTCAAATTCCCCCCTTCGTTCGCACAAGCACTTCGTCGTTCCATCGCATTCTCTAATTAAGTTAATTGTTTTCTACTACACTAGATAAAAATATCATAAATAATTAGCGCCTACTCCTCTCCACCATAACTCTAACGTGTGATAGGTAGTGAATGAACTCAAATACGATTGCCATGTGATCAATACATTTATAAAATAATAGAAATGATAAAATGAGTTTCCCAGATTGCATACAGAAATTTTTTTTCAAAAATTACTAGTATATTTTAGAGAAATGATTCGGTACTTTTTAAACAAAAAAATAAAAAAGATCTTAACCGTTGATTAATAGAGGGTAAAAATGTAATTTTAATACTTAGCAGGTAAAAGGATTATTTTATTCAAGGTTAATNGACTACAAAAATAGTTGATATTATCGGTAATCATTGTGAATATCTTTGGCTGTATTTATACATGTATGTATCTATATAATATAGTCCTCATTTAATATGTAAGGTGTCCGTTTTGTTTTTATACTTATCTGCTTCCGTTTAGTCTCGAAAAAATCTGAAATGCAAAAACTAACTTGAGTGGAGTGTAGAGGACTCTACCATGTAAGTGGACCTTAGACTAAGTGTGAGGGAGGACCTAGATGTAACATTGGTATGTATTAGTCTTTTATCAGCTTATCACGCGTAAATTGGTAGATAAAGACCAATATGGTCTATTGGGTTTCAATCATACTTTTTATTGTAATGAGTGATCTCTTTTTCTTTTTGCACCCAACCCGAAATGTAAAATATTGATTCACTCTTCTATAATAGCATTGGCTTTTGTCAATAAGTGGTTTAATGGGTCGCCATATCTGTTTTTTCTTTTTCTTTTTAATTCCTCAAGAGACTCAAATGCATAATTTTTCCTTTGCAAAATATAATTATTTAAGATGTAACGTGGTAATTTTGATTGATTTAAAGGCTTTTTCCTGTGAAAAATGCCCATGGTAAGCAATTACATTTCTTTGCCCTTTCTATTAATACTGTCCAATAATGCTGGTGATCGAATAAGCTTTACCACACATACTAATTTTGATTACTGCCAAGCCGAGCAAGGTTCTTCTTTCTAGAATCTTTCGTAGCTGAAAGATCAAATCTAACTTGGTATTCATTGTGTGTTGCAGGTTGACTGCTTTCTATAGGTGAGTATCCACTCTTGATATTATATTTTCTGTTTTAATCAAGAAAAAAGAAAATTACAGCTTTTGCTTGTCTATCTTTCTATCCTGATTTTGGCTCATGGAATGAGCATGCTGAAAGAAAGATAATGTGAAAAACTAATTACTTCAATTTTCAGCCCAACTGATATTGTGAAGAAGTTACAAGCCTATGTAGATGACATAAATGCCAATATTGAGGATCTAGATACTCGCGGTCCAGTGTCAAAATATGTTCTCCCTGATGAAGGTCTCAAAGGAAGGTGAAGCTTACTTCGCGTTAACCTTGCTAGTTTCTTTCACTTGCGTGTAAATTTGCTTAAAATCCAAATTTATTACTCTCATCGGGTGTCTTGATGCTTCCTAGTGTCGAAATCACGTTTGATGAGGAGATTATTGGTGGAATCGCTTGCAATCTTGATTCTCGTGGCTATCAAGTCCTATACGAAGCAACCAAAGAAGTGATTGGCTATGTCGAACCTTACGCAGATACTGGAACGTTGCCATTGGTTCGCGATTTACAGGTTTAATGCTTTCCTCTGTAAATTCGCAGCTTACCAGAAATAATCTTATTTGTGAACTAATCCTATTATCATCTAATTTTGGTAGGATGAAGGTTTTGATGTTCAACTCACAGGATATGGTAAGAAACAATTATATCTCAATACCGGCATTTTACTTGTTAAAACCGCTGTGACGTCAACCCTCATTATATGATGTATTGAGATTCCACTTTTCATTGATCGAAGTCCTGTTAGTTTGACTTCCATTAATTGGTACTCGATCCTAAACTTCTTGCCCGATAATTTAATTCCCATTTAGGGATGAAACACGGACATGAAATTCATAAACAGACTAGATTAAGATTCTCCATATTTAGCTTATATTCGCATTTATATGCATATATATATATAATCTTATCCTGCATTATAACACTTTTTAATTGGTGCATTTTACCAGGCATAAATGACGTATACCATGCGGACAACGAATACTGCCTGTTCTCCGACATGAAGCAAGGCTTTGAAGTGTTTGTGAGCATCATCTCCAAGTTAGAAGAAGATAAATAAGCGGCCAGGATTTAGTGCGTACGTAGTTCTGAATTCCAATAACATCCAAGGTTTCTGATCCTTGGATGAGGCTTTGCCGCCTCTGCCTACATTTCTCAATAAAACAAAATAAAATAAACTCCAAGGTTTCAAATCCTTGGCGTGTCAGTTTCTATGTTTAGCACGTACTACATGTTTTCGTCCCTCAGCTTATGAAGTATTAACTCCTGCTTAATAAACTCTTTAAAATAAATAGCTTTGGTATATGACTGAGTGATATTGAGCATATGATTTTATCTTATTCTGTTGCTATGCCTGTGCAAAGTATGATCTGGGCGGAGCCCGGTTTCAGGTGGGCTAGTTTTGGTTGTTCAAACTGGGGACAATCCCCAAATTATTGGGATCATTTAATTCTGAGCCCGGTCCAAAATAGATTAGACTCGATTGGGTTTAATCGGACCAAATATTAAATTCCCGAACCCTCAAGGGTCAGTCAAAACTAGAAAACTGGAGTTTATTTTGAAGTTTCTCTGCCGTCTGCCAAAGCTAGAATATCTCCGTGTATAGAAAAATTTGTTATATAGAGTGATCTTATCGTCCATTCAAATTTTGAAAACCAGAATCAATTTCTATATATGACTAGGATCAAAACAAATTAAAACCCGTACCTGAAAACAATAGTAATAGTAAAAAAAATTTAGTTGGACATGCACTTTTCCATTTGCATGTTATCAGTTCCTCGTCCTTTTAGATGTAGAACTTATATAAAGGGGTGTTTGGCCTAGTTTTTAAATTTTATATTTTAAATTTCCTTATTATTTGAAATCTTAAAATTTTAATTTTTAAATTTTAAATTTTTTATTATTGTTTAAATTAAAGTATCAAATTTTAAATTTTGTATAATATTGAAATTTAAAAATTTTAATTTTAATTCAAATTTATGTATATGAATTTGGCTATGGTACGCTTGTAAAAGCACTAAGCAGTTGGTGTGCTTGTAAATTTTTTACCATTAGATTTACTCTTCTGATTATTTTCAACCGTCAGATTATACTATTCAACCAATGCACTCATTCAACCCTAGAGTGTCACATCATCCTAACCGCATATCCCTTAGTCCAATAACTAAAAATCTATAAGCACGAATAACTTGGTACTTTTAAAAAGCGTAGGAGCTCAATTATATATATATAGAACTAGACTGGAATATTATTAATAGCACCAAGCTATTGGTGCTATTAATTTTTTAGTTCTTGGATTGATAAATGTGCGGTTTGGATGATGTGGGCCCTCTAGGGTTGAGTGAGTGGTTGGTTGAATAGTATAATCTAACGGATAAAAATAATCAAAAGGTTAAATCTAACGGTAGAAAACTCGATAGCACTAAACCTTTGGTGCTATCGATAGTATCCCAGCCGGACTCATATATATGTATATATATATAGAGTCCGGCTACTATGCTATTAATAGCGCGAAGCACTTGGTGCTACCAAGTTTTCCGCCGTTAGATCTACCATTTTGATCATTTTCACCCGTTAGATCATACTATTCAACCAACCACCCACTCAACCCTAGAGGGCCCACATCATCCTAACCGCCCATCTCTTAATCCAATGGTCAAAAACTTGGTAGCACCACTGACTTTGTGCTATTAATAACATAGTAGCCTAGTTCTCTCTCTCTCTCTCTCTCTCTCTCTCTATATATATATATATATTATAGTAGTCTAATTCTCTCTTTCTCTCTCTCTCTCTCTCTAGAATACTATTAATAGCATTTGACTCCTTTTACTATCAAGTTTTTAACATTTGAATCAATTTCTTTGATCATTCGAATCATTGGATTAAATATTATAAACCAGTGAAGACCACTCAACTCTGGGAGAACCGCTCAACCCTAGGAGACTAATATAATTCTAACTTTACAATTTTTCATCCAATAAAAACTTGATAGCAAAAAAGGTCGTCAAATCTTCTTGATACTATTAAGTTCTCTATCATTAGATCTATCTTTTCATCATTTCCACCCGTTATGTTATACTATTCAATCAACCATCAACTCAACCCTACAGGATTACTATCATCTTAACCGCACATTCTTTAATTTAACAGTTGAAAATTCGATAGTATCATGCGCTTAATACTTTATATTTATAGTATAGTAACATAATTCTATATGTGTATATATATATAATTGTAGCAGCTGTAATTTTAACTGCATATATTCATCTCTAATTCTGTTGTATATTATTATTTATAATTATATGCCTCAGCTAAAACTGCCTATAATAAAGCGATCCAATGATCACATCATGTATAGTCCTATGGATTCTCATACTTTAGTTTTGTGCAAAAATCTTTCAAAATTTCACTTTTGGTTTACGGTGCAACTTCACCTTGTCCACACCCGAGCAATTATTTAAAATTGTCGCATTCGCATCGACTACTCGCAATCGCCGCGAGGCGAAATAAGCATCACACGTACGCCTTTGGCCTTTCTCGCACGCTTTGGATCGATTTTGGGTCCACTATTATATATATCTTTGCAATATTACTCGCACGTGCTCAAATCGCCCGCTTCGTTCGCACATGCACGTCGTCGTTCCATCGCATTCTCTAATTAAGTTAATTTGTTTTCTACTACAATAGATAAAAATATCACAAATAATTAGCCCCTCCTCCTCCTCCTCCTCTCCGCCGTAGCTGTAGCGAGTGATAGACAATGAATGAACTCAAATATGATTGCCATGTGATCAATACATTTATAAAATGATAGAAATGATAGAATGAGTGTCCCAGATTGTATACTGAAAACTTTTTCAAAAATTACTAGTATATATTATTATTATACATGCATAAAACGTGTTGATCAAGACAAGATACAGAATTTGTTTTTTGAGATTTTATTCAGATGCTTTATGGATTCAAAATAATATATTATGAGCTGAACCTACATATAGAGACCTTAAAATCTAAAAAAAAATAAGAAAGAAAAAAAAACTGATGCTCTACACTTCTAGATTGTGGTGTGTTAAAAACTATTGTTTGGTGCGTTTGTTTCTTCAATAACTAGTTAGGACTTGGGAATGCTTAGCGTAGCTGCAGTAGGTTCTTAAAATTTATTATTTTTTGATGCATTAGTTTTTTTATATTTACCGATTTCATCAAAATTTTATATTTTTCATTTGAATATCCGCAGGATTGAATTATAATATCTTTTTTGGATATTACGTGGTCGGCGAGAATAGAGCATTAATAAATTTTTCTGTATAAAACCGATCATATCCAGTATAGTTAGCTACGAGTTTGATCATTAGTATCCAATATCTCAAGTTCATAGCATGTTTAATTTAAATTTTTATTAAATTTATTTTTAAAAAGGTTAATAACACATATATGGGGCTATTTTTCTCCCTCACAAAAAATAAATCCCCTTGTAGGAAGAAAAAAAAAAAAGTAAGAAAAGAAGTTCAATTATTAAAGCACTGCAACAAAGTTGCCGTAACCTGCCAAGGGCGCTTTTTCTTTTTTTTTTTTTGAAAAATAGATAGCATGTTACCCGCTTTATTTATTTTATTTAAAAATAAATTTAGCTAAAAATGTGAATCAACTAGAATTCGAACTTGGGTCTCGAGTACCAATCGCCAAACCTTTTGCCACTTGCTTGATGGACGGCCGGTTGCCAAGGGCTCTTTTTTTTCAACTTTTTGGGTGGCTGTCCTTACTCATATAGGATGATGATTGTACAGTGTCTGTTTTTGGAGATATTATTGCGCGAAAGTACGCAACATTTTTAAAATTTTATAGTTAAAGTTTTTCAAATATATATTTTACAATATTTAAAATTTTAAATCAAAATTATATAATTTTGGGCATCACTATTTTACAAATTAATTACTAACTTTTTTATATTATTGATAGTTGATTTTTTTTTTCAAATAGTGCTTATTAATTAAATTTTAATTTCAATGCATTAGTTAATACTTATAAGTGGGCGCAGCGGGCGTACGGAACCAATAATTTCTCTTTCATGAAATTTTTATATAATATAATTCTAACGTTAATTATTGAAAATTCCATGTAACTAAAAAAAAAAGTTTTTTTGTATACACGTCCCTACAAACATAGTAAATTACAGATGTATTCCTGCGAAACGAAAATTCCATAAGTTATTCCTACAAAAGTCGTAAATTATGCAGATATGTCCTTGCCGTCAAGGTCTGCTAGAAAAATTTCGTTAACCACAGTTAAAATGCTTAACCATAGTTAATTAATAAGTAAAATGACACTTTTACCACCTTCTTCTTCCTTACCCTTTTCCTCTTCCCTTTTCTTCGTGGCCGGCTCTTCCGCCGCCGTGCAATGCTTCCAGTGCCGCTCCCCCGACCCCCCCCCCTCCGCAAGGAAGTTCCGCATGTAGAGTGACCTCGCCACCGCCTCCGACGCCCTCAAGCAGCTCGCTGCCGACTCCATCCCCGACGGCGCCGCCAGCCAACAACGGCCTCCGTCGCCTCCTTCTTCTTCTTCGTATCCTCCTCTTCTTCTCCTTCTTCTTCTTTGTCGTCGTCGTCGATGATCCGCCACCGCCGCCGTCCACTCCCGTGGCCTGCTGTTGGGGGTGGCGCTGGGGACGCCGACAGCGAAGTTCATCTTGGAGATGGGGGCATCGGGGCTGCTGCGGGTGGCGCTGGAGTGCGAGGTCGGCGACGGCCGGGGAGAGAAGCAGTCCGCGGCTGCTGGAGGAGCCGGTGTGGTCGGCGACGATCAACGGACGGAGCATGGGGTACGCGGCGCGGCAGGAGGCGACGGAGTCGGATGTGCGGGTGATACAGCTGCTGCACACCGTCTCGATAGGCGCCAGCGTGCTCCCGGCCGACATGACCGACCCCGCCGACGATGAGCTCACCTACATGCACGCCTACTTCGACCGCGTCGTTGGCTCCAGAGACTCCGAGACCTTCTACACGCTCAACCCCGACGACAACAACGGCCCGAGCTCACCATTACCTTCGTTAGGATCTAATTCAACTAATTAATTAATTAAGAACCCTACCTAATTATCAATTTTACCCCGGCAACAACGGCCACGAGCTCACCATCTTTTTCGTTAGTTTCTGCAAATGTACTTTTGGAGGGATATATTTGTAAGGATAAAAAGGTTATTTCACGAATTAACTGTTAAAAAATAAATAGTTCACTAATGGATGTTAACCAAAAAGACATATCTGTATAACTTAGAATTTTTGCAGAAACAATTTATAGAATTTTCGTTTTGTAAAAATATATCTATAGTTTACTATGTTTGCAAGAATGTGTATGCAAATAACCTAAAAGAAAAATGTGCACCCGTCATAGTAGCATTGGTCGCTTCATTTAATGAGAATTTAGTCAGCATACCTGTCCTATCCAATCATATGGTTCCACGTACCCAGGAAGGACATCATATGATACGACCTTCCTCAGTAGAGGGCTCGCATTATCCTGGGACCCACCACTCACAACGCGCCTATAAATACCCGACCCTCAAAGCACTCTTCTTCTCCAACGTACCGTTATTAGAGTAAGCAAAGCTACCACTACTCAAAGCTCGGAGCTCATCAATGGCGCCTCCGCAGTCCCCCTCCATCTCCTCAAGATCCTCGCAATCGCTCAAGGACGTGATCGGCGACCTCGACCGCGACTCCTACGTCGCCCTCCTCTCCAAGCTCATCGGCGAGTCCAAGTACGTTCAAAACAACCCCCCCGACTACGTCCCCAAGGAGAACCTCGTCGCCCGCCACGTGCTCGACGTGCTCCTCCCCCTCTCCACCACCCCCAACAATGGCGGTGGTGGAGGCCCCCTCGTCGTTAAGCACATCACCAACCCCAATTACCCGGACCGCGGCAACGTCATCGCCGAGTACCCCGGGACCGGCGACGGCGCCGTCTCCTTCGTCGGCATGCACATGGACGTGGTCCCCGCCAACCCCGACCAATGGGTCTCCCCAATCCTCCTCTCAATCCCTTCCCCTAATCTCCTATTTTCCCCCAATTTTCGGCCGATTTATTGATTAGGGTTTCGCTCTACACATTGTGGGGGCGATTTTTTGTGCTTAGGAGTTCGATCCGTTCTCGCTGAGCGTGGACGGGGACAAGCTCCAGGGGAGGGGTACCACGGATTGCCTGGGACACGTGGCGCTGGTGACGGAGCTGATGAAGAGGTTGGGGGAGACGAAGCCGACGCTGAAGAACTCGATCTACGCGGTGTTCATCTGCAACGAGGAGAACGGCTCGGTCACGGGGATCGGCGTGGACATGTTGGCCGAAGAGGGGTACCTTGATGAGCTCAAGGCTGGACCCGTGTAAGTGTGATTTCCCGGTTCTACAGGGACTATTGTGCAAAAATTTCTTTCGTTTTTGTTGAACGGTTTTGCTTGTTTTGAATTTATAGGTATTGGATTGATGTGGCGGATAAGCAACCCTGCATTGGTAGCGGAGGGATGATCACGTGGCATCTCAAGGCACTAGGAAAGCTGTTCCATAGTGGTTTCCCTAACAAGGTATACATTATGGGCATGTTTGTTTAGGTGGAAGTGGGGTAGCGGTGGAGAGGAGGGAAGTCGTTTTCATCTTAAACGATCACTTTTGTTGTTTGGTTCACTGTAAAAATATTACGGTCAAAACTTGAGTTAACCTTAAACGACGTAATTGACTTCGTCCCATCGTAGGCCAAAGTCAATTACGGTGAATAGAGGTAAAAAAAATAATAAAATAATATAATAGATAAAGCTAGTTATATTTAAATATATTTAATTATGTTACTAATTATTTTTTATTCAGTTAATATATCTAAAATATGATAAAAATTGATTGGTTAAGTTTTAATATTTTTTTTATTTAGTTTGTACATTTAAAATATGATAAAAATTAATTAATTAAGTATTAATATTTTTTTACTTTATAATTTTATTATTGTATTAATGTATCATAAAATAATTTAGTTGTTTTAAATTAAATTTTAATTAATATAAAAATATAATTATATTATTTTTATTTATTAAAATATTTATTATTTATATATAAATTATAGTTTTAGAAAGAAAACATGCCCTATACGTAAAGCAAACATGCCCTATACGTACGTAGCTAATTGTTTCTAATATATATGTATTGAATTTCCAATTTGGTACCAAATATGTTATTGAATGATTTAGAAAGAAAATAGTTTGTAGTTAATTGATTCCTTACGAATTCTAGTTGTTTTGAATTTTTAGTTAGTATTTTGAGTTTATAGTAAATTTGGAGTTTCCTTCAAAAAAAAAAAAAAACTTTGTGGCGCTCTAGTTGTCGGAATAAGTAAAGCAGAGTCGTAATCCGAGTGTTTCACCTTGAATTCATAAATAATTAATCAGCTTCGAATTGATGTATTGTAACTAAAGAATTTAGAAAATTTTTTGAGAAAAATGTAGTAAGCTACCTACTTCATTCATAAGGTGGTATACACTTGGCAACAGAGGTAAGGCAAGCAAGATCTCGAGAAAAAGAGAAAACAAAACAACCAAAATAGAGAGAGGAGTAGAGGGGAAGAGAGAGAGAGGAGAGAAGGAGGGGGAGGATTAGGTTACATGTGTATAATTAATGGCATTAATTGTTCTAAATGAAAATTTAGAATTAAACTTAATTTTCAGAACATAATCTCTGTTAACATAATGTTTTGGACTAATCACAGTTTTCATGTAATTTTTCAAAAAAGGCATACTAGAAAATAGAAATGTTCACGGAACATATAGTTAAGCACTACTATATATTTGCTACCACAAGTAAGTTCTATGCTACGTATTTCAATTGGGTTCACTGGGTAATCCAATTCCACAGGCCATTAACGCAATGGAGTTGAACATGGAAGCACTTAAAGTGATTCAAACAAGATTTTACAGTGATGTCCCTCCACATCCTGAAGAGGAGAAGTACAAGTATGCCACACCGTCGACTATGAAACCAACTCAATGGACTTGTAAGCCCAACCCACGTTTTTCTTTTTCTCTAGTGAGTAATGTTATTTTTCATACTAACTTTGGGTTATCTGGTATAACCAGAAATAGATGGTTAAATGCGCACTATTCGACTATTTTCTGATTATGTATGGTTACAATGTAGATCCAGGAGGGAGTGTGAATCAGATTCCAGGTGAATGTACCATCTCAGGAGATGTGAGGTGAGTTCAATCACAAACGTAAAGTCTAAAAACGCTCTGATTTGCCTTCGTCTATTCATANTATCGACCGTTAAAATTATAAATTTTGAAACCCTTTCATCATTAGGCAAATAATGTCGAAAAGATTTGAAATTTGATTTCTAAATATTTCAAGTAGTATAGATCATGTTCAACGGTGCCGATCGTTGATTTGGAGGCTCCATCACCGAAAACAAATGGGTGGCAAAAGTCTCTCTCTCTCTCTCTCTCTCTCTCTCTCTCTCTATATATATATATATATACCCAATAAATTCTATAGAATCATGTGCAATTACTATAGAAATGTCGTCTAAGTACAGAATATTAATTTAAAATTGATAGATGTTCTTTTTTTTTTAAAAAAAAAAAGTCGTTTAAGTGATCAAAAGAAAAAAACATAAGGCTTATAAAAAAAACAATAATGCATAAGGCTTATTAAACTATAAAGAGAAAGGTGTGTTTTTAATATCTATATTTGATATTGATTAAATTGAATGGAATAAAAATGATAATGTTATGAGATTGGCAAGATTCAAACTCAGAATTTTTTGTTTGATATTATATTAAATTATATTAAACAACCGACATACTCCAATAATTTATACTATTAGAGAACAGTTTGTCTTTAATATTTATATTTGATGTGGCTCTTTAAATGAATAGCCAGGTTTTTTTAAAAAATGATTATGAGAATTGCTTCTCATATATTCAAATATAGGATGTAAATTTCATGAACATCCCTCTAATAAGAGTTTTAGTGTTCTCTTTTATTTTTTTATATTATTAGAAAAATTAATAAAATTACCATGCAAATATTTGTTTTTGGATGGCTCGATTTTTTAATGTACAAGCGGCATTGCTCATTTGTTTATTTCATTGTCCTTTATCTCCATCGCACATTTTATCTTAAATAAATAATCCTAATTTTCAACATATCCCAATCTTATTGATTGTGATGATAAAGTAAAACACACGTTGTGCAAATGCATGAAATGCATGCAAAATATAGTTTTTTGAACATAGTCAGAGAAATATTTAATAAGCTTAAGCTCTATTATTAAAACCCACTGTAAAAATTTGGTCGATTTTGACCCACACATCAGAGAATGGACGGGCCGATCAGTTCAACTATTATTGAATAGCCTCATAATTCACAGGCGTATATTATATACAACTATATATGTATACTTGTTGTACCAACTAAAGTCGTGATTCACGTGTGGTTCGCATTATTTTGAAAAAAAGTTTAAATATCACCCGCATAGTTTCATACTTTTTCACTTTAATTCTATATAGTTTAAAATATATAAATTTAGTGTTCCGTAATTTTATTTTTATCTTTTTCTTATCAATTTCACTAATTTTTTTGTTAAATTAGCGATAAAATTAAACTAAAAGATACTAAAGTAAATATTTGATAAATATAAATAGGGTATCTGAAGCTTTTTGCATCTAATTTAACGAAATATTAAAGAAAAAATTGGCAAAAATATAAAAATAAAACTACAGACACTAAATTAATATACTTTAAGCTATATGGTACTAAAATGAAAAAGTGCAAAACCACATGAGTGATATTTGAAGTTTATCCTATTATTTTTTTCCGTCCATACTGACAAAGCGTGTTACGAAAGTACGAGTGCGAACAGAATAATCTACGTATGTTATACGTAGAGGTATCGTACATTTGGGCGTACTCGTCGCCTACTCACCTGCTCGTCAATTTGACCAGTAGTCCGCACGCGGCATTCATTGGACAAACACAAATTATTTCCACGTCATAAATATCTATTTTATTATAATTATCACTTTTCATTCTCTTTCCAAATAATTGTAATTTTGCTGTTAAATATTAATTTTATTAACTTTTATCTTAATTTTAAAAATAAAAATAATTGAAAGTTTTAAAAGTATCAAGTAACAAAAGAGAATGGCTGAGCCGCCCATTTCGGAATCTATAGTTGAGGGGGTCTTGTTACTTCTCCTTTTTGCCTTTTTCTTTTTGCCCTTTCTTACTGATTAAAGATTAAAAATTAAAAATAAAGAGTTATTAAAAATTAAAAATAAAGAGTTAAAATAAGGACTGAATTGCCTATGCATTCTTACAAAGCAGTAAAATTATAGTGTAGAGCTATTATACTGTCGAAAGTATAAAATATTTGATNTCCATATTTAGCTTATATGTGCATTTATATGCATATCTATATATCTTATCCTGCATTATAATGCTTTTTAATTCGTGCATTTTACCAGGCATAAATGACGTGTACCATGCAGACAACGAATACTGCCTGTTCTCCGACATGGAGCAAGGCTTTGAAGTGTTTGTGAGCATCATCTCCAAGTTAGAAGAAGATAAATAAGCGGCCAGGATTTAGTGCGTACGTAGTTCTGAATTCCAATAACATCCAAGGTTTCTGATCCTTGGATGAGGCTTTGCCGCCTCTGCCTACATTTCTCAATAAAACAAAATAAAATAAACTCCAAGGTTTCAAATCCTTGGCGTGTCAGTTTCTATGTTTAGTACGTACTACATTTTTTCGTCCCTCTGCTTATGAAGTATTATATAACTCCTGCTTAATAAACTCTTTATAAATAGCTTTGGTATATGACTGAGTGATATTGAGCATATGATTTTATCTTATTCTGTTGCTATGCCTCTGCAAAGTATGGTCTAGGCGGAGCCCGGTTTCAGGTGGGCTAGTTTTGGTTGGTTTCAAACTGGGGACAATCCCCAAATTATTGGGATCATTTAATTCCGAGCCCGGTCCAAAATGGATTGGACTCGATTGGGTTTTAATCGGGCCAAATATTAAATTCCCGAACCCTCAGGGAGGATCAACTTAACTGAAAAATTAGAGTTTGTTTTGAAGTTTCTCTGGCAACTGCCAAAGCTAGCATATCTCTTCGTGCCGAAAAATTTGTTACACAGAGTGTTCTTACCCTCCATTCAAATTTTGAAAAGCAGAACTAATTTTTATATATAACTTGGATCAAAACAAAATAAAACCCGTATCTGAAAACAATAGTAATAGTAAAAAAATTTAGCTGGACATCGCATTTTTCCATTTGCATGTTATCAGTTCCTCGTCCTTTTAGATGTAAAACTTTTATGAAGTCAACTTCATTGAAAATTCATTAACGCTGTAATTCTTCGTGTAGAAAATTGTGGATGAATATAGTAATCTTACCTGTCCCTTTCGGACGTGACGACTTTGGTCAAAGTCAACACATATCCGTATATTTTATGTCTCGATGCAAAGGTACCAATTACGCGTGGGGAGAAAGTTTCTCTTTATTATAAATATAAAATTATATATATATATATATATATATATATATAGTTAAGTTAGAATACTATCGATAGCAAATCGGCACTTTTGCTACCCATTTGTTTTCGATGATGGAGCCTCCAAATTGATGATTAGCATCGTTGAAAATGATCTATACCGTTTGAAGTATTTAGAAATTAAATTTCATACATTTTTGATATTGCTCTCTTATCCATCGAGTGGACACAAAAATGAACGGCTGAAAATAAATATTCTTAAAAAAATGATGATAGGAGTCTTGTAATCAAGATCAAGAGTATAGATCTTGTTTTAAATAGTTTAAAGAATTTTCTAACAAAAATTCAATTGATTTGGATATCTTTACGCCGTTAAACGAGAAAACGCCTCATATCGACCGTTAAAATTATAAATTTTGAAACCCTTTCATCATTAGGCAAATAATGTCGAAAAGATTTGAAATTTGATTTCTAAATATTTCAAGTAGTATAGATCATGTTCAACGGTGCCGATCGTTGATTTGGAGGCTCCATCACCGAAAACAAATGGGTGGCAAAAGTCTCTCTCTCTCTCTCTCTCTCTCTCTCTCTCTCTATATATAATTCAAGTGGTATAGATCGTGTTCAACGGTGCCGATCGTCGATTTGGAGGCTCCATCACCGAAAACAAATGGGTGGCAAAAGTGCCAGTTTANCCGACATACTCCGATAATTTATACTATTAGAGAACAGTTTGTCTTTAATATTTATATTTGATGTGGCTCTTTAAATGAATAGCCAGGTTTTTTTAAAAGATGATTATGAGAATTGCTTCTCATATATTCAAATATAGGATGTAAATTTCATGAACATCCCTCTAATAAGAGTTTTAGTGATCTCTTTTATTTTTTTATATTATTAGAAAAATTAATAAAATTACCATGCAAATATTTATTTTTGGATGGCTCGATTTTTTAATGTACAAGCGGCATTGCTCATTTGTTTATTTCAGTGTCCTTTATCTCCATCACACATTTTATCTTAAATAAATAATCCTAATTTTCAACATATCCCAATCTTATTGATTGTGATGATAAAGTAAAACACACGTTGTGCAAATGCATGAAATGCATGCCAAATATAGTTTTTTGAACATAGTCAGAGAAATATTTAATAAGCTTAAGCTCTATTATTAAAACCCACTGTGAAAATTTGGTCGATTTTGGCCCACACATCAGAGAATGGACGGGCCGATCAGTTCAACTATTATTGAATAGCCTCATAATTCACAGGCGTATATTATATGCAACTATATATATGTATACTTGTTGTACCAACCAAAGTCGTGATTCACGTGCGGTTCGCATTATTTTGAAAAAAAGTTTAAATATCACCCGTATAGTTTCTTACTTTTTCACTTTAATTCTATATAGTTTAAAATATATAAATTTAGTGTTCCATAATTTTTTTTTTATCTTTTTATTATCAATTTCACTAATTTTTTTGTTAAATTAGTGATAAAATTAAAACTAAAAGGTACTAAAGTAAATATTTGATAAATATAAATAAGGTATCTGAAGCTTTTTGCATATAATTTAAAAAAATATTACCGAAAAAATTGACAAAAAAATAAAAATAAAACTACAGACACTGAATTAATATACTTTAAGCTATATGGTACTAAAATGAGAAAGTGCGAAACCATAAGAGTGATATTTAAAGTTTATTCTATTATTTTTTTCCGTCCATACACGCAAAGCGTGTTACGAAAGTACGAGTGCGAACAGAATAATCTACGTATGTTATACGTAGAGGTATCGTACATTTGGGCGTACTCGTCGCCTACTCACCTGCTCGTCAATTTGACCAGTAGTCCGCACGCGGCATTCATTGGACAAACACAAATTATTTCCACGTCATAAATATCTATTTTATTATAATTATCACTTTTCACTCTCTTCCCAAATAATTGTAATTTTGCTGTTAAATATTAATTTTATTAACTTTTATCTTAATTTTAAAAATAAAAATAATTGAAAGTTTTAAAAGTATCAAGTAACAAAAGAGAATGGCTGAGCCGCCCATTTCGGAATCTATAGTTGAGGGGGTCTTGTTACTTCTCCTTTTTGCCTTTTTCTTTTTGCCCTTTCTTACTGATTAAAGATTAAAAATTAAAAATAAAGAGTTATTAAAAATTAAAAATAAAGAGTTAAAATAAGGACTGAATTGCCTATGCATTCTTACAAAGCAGTAAAATTATAGTGTAGAGCTATTATACTGTCGAAAGTATAAAATATTTGATACTTTCGATTTTTTGATCTTTGAATTAAGAATTATACGATTGGAATAATTGTGATCCTCTCTAAAATTCAGTGGTCCCCACAAAGTAACAATATTAATCTAATTATTAGAAATGATTAAAAAGGCTGATATAAGGGCCAAAAAGTCGGAAACACCAAATTACTTCTGATAGTAATTTGTATAAAATTTAGTTCTATAAAATTATATATTTATTTCTATAAAATTTAGTTCTCAAAGTACCTGTCCATAATTGCATAGTTTTTTTTTAAAAAAAATATTTTATGCTGACCAGCTAAAATTAATTTTTCATTTAACAAACTTTTTTAAATATATTTAATAATTATTTAATAATTTCAATAATTTTTTTAACATTCGTATCATTCTACAGAAATTATAAATTATTAATGTTAAGAAAATTTTATAAAAACAAACCTTTTGCAAGGACAAAATATTGTAAATAGGAAATATGTAAAGATCAAATAACAGTAATCAGGGTGTAAAAATAAATTTATTACACATTTTAAATTTTAAAAGAATATAATTGATAATTGAACCTTCATAGAAATAGATTGATAATTTCAAAATTTTACAGCAGTACATACTATTAAATTATTTAACTGGACATTATAACTTTTCAAAAACTCTTTTTTTAATTTAGTTTATATGTTTACAGTATTCATGAATGAATATATTATTTTTGTGTTTAGTTCAGCACAGAAATTATCTAACTATATTAATGATAACATAACTATATTAATGAAGTTATCAGAACACTTTTGCTATAGACACTAATATTATATTTAGTTTAACACAAACTTTAGTATATAAAATTTATAACTATATAAATAAATAAAATCTGTTTAAATATTTTAAATTTTGGGATTTTATAACTTTGTTTGTCTCTAGTAAACAATTTAAAATTTTGAAATAGATATAAAAATATCGAAAGGATATTTTAGTCTTTCACAATTTAATTTTTTCAAAAAAAAAAGGACAAAATAACAAGGTCGACTTTCAAATCCTATTTTTATTAATATTATCAAATTAGATTTATATAGAATGTGACACTTATAGAATTTGCAATAGTTTTAAATATAAGGTATAGAAGGGTTAAACCTTTTATTCCAGCTATAGCATTTCGGGCGGTGATAAGATCCATAAGGTTAAGAAAATTAAGCATGTTATAATTAGAATAGTTAGGATAAATGACTTTCCTGACAAGTGGGGCATCATAGTCAGCCAGAATGTGAGATGAATTTTAGCCGAGTCAGAAATTATACAGCGGGACACCATTAGGATTTGCAATATTTCTATATATTTATTAAGGTATAATAAAGCTAAACCTCTTAAACGAACTATAATATTTTGAGCAGTGATTAGACTCAAGAGGTTAAGAGAACTAAACGTACTAAGACTATAGTAGTTATAGGATGAGTGACCTTCTGAGAAGTGGAGTGTCACAGTTGGTATCAGAACCAATTATCGGTCAGAAATGAGATGAGCCTCGACCGAATCAGGATTATACAAAGGGACACTTCTAGGATTTACAATAATTCTATATATAAGTTTGACAAGACGATAGCATTTTTGGAGATCGAGCTTTTGAGATTAATGGTTAGTGCCAACAATCCGACAACTGGTTTCAGAGTCAGAGGTCACGGGTTCGATTCCCGCGCATGCTACAAATGTGTGCAGATACTGGAGGAGGATTGTTGGTTTAAATGGGCCAACATCCTGTCTTATAGCGGGAGGCTATGTTGGGTTGAGTTATGTTCAAAATGGCGTAAGACAAGGTGGGCCGAGTCATGTTCAAACTTCAAAGTGGCATGAGGCTGGGTAGGCCGAGTCACAATCGAGACTCGTAGGCGTTGTATCAGTACGTTTTAAGTGAATTGATTGCGTGTTTCTAACAGCTCAAGTTTTTGAAATTAATTAATAGTTAGCACCAAAAAATATTTAGGTTTAAAAGGTTAAAAAAGTTAAGTGTGCTATAACTAAATTAGTTCTAAAATAGATGACTTCCGAAGAATAGGACGTCATAGCAAAATCTTACATTCCCTAAAATTTTAGGGCTCATAAAAAATACAAATAAGAAATTACATTCCCTATTTTTGGGCTCATAAAAAATACAAATAAGAAATTAATAATTCTTAAATATTAAGTAAATGTAAGATATACACTCTTATTTTTAAGTGTATCAATAGCATTAAATAAAATAGTTTAAGATATACATTCCTATTTTAAAGCGTACTAATAGTATTAGGCGTCATTCACCCGCAAAGCAAAACCAGTGGCTGTGATTCGCCCAAACTCTGTTCTGAGAATCTGAGCCCCACAGCGGATCCGTCGCACGAGCGGAGCGAGGAGAGCGTGCGCGCGTGCATGCGCGCGTGGTGGCGGAAGCTTCCAGAAGCCAACGTCACGCTCCGCCTCCGTCCCACCGCACGAAATGATCGGCGCCGTCCATTTGGAGATGGTCTTGCCTCCGCCGTTCGATCCGTTCAGGCTGTGCCACCTGGCACTCCATCATAAAATGCGGGGATAGTCCTAGCGCCATCTCGATGTTACTAGCTCATTCCCTTTATTTTTCTTTTTATTTATTCATTTTATTTCAAAACTTTCAACGAATTTTTTTTTTTTAGAGATATATAACATACTATTCACTGTGTTTATTTTATTTAGAAATAAATTTAGTTAAAAATGTGAATCAATTAGGATTCAAACTTAGATCTCGAATACCAACCACCAAGTCCTTTGCCACTTGCTCTAAGGACGGCCGGTGTAAATGTGTAAATTCCACTTTTATCCCCAATAAATGTGTTATGTTAATAAAATATTTAATTTGTGATGCAAAGCAGTTATTTTGATCATATTCGATTAACTTAAAATAATTTAAATAGATGACTAAATAAACTAATTATTTTATAAAATTTTAAGCGATTAAGTTCTCAATAGATAATAGGAAAGCATGTACGAAACCCCTTAACTATGGGCCATTTCTCTCTATCTTTTTTTAATTAAAATATAATTGAGGTTATTAAATTTGAATAAATTTTTAATAAATCAATAAAAATATTAAAATTTTACTAAAATATTTAATTTTTTTTAAAAATAGAAGTTAATGTACTTTTAATTAAAAGAATAATAGCCAAGGAGACCGTAAGAAATGGTAGGGTCATTTGCTTAGATGCAAATTAGCAATTCAGCGTAGCTAGAGATGCATATAGTTAGAGATGTAACAGTTATGATTACTTGTATTTATTTGATTAGATATAGTCGTAGGCGCTACAAATATAAATGATTTATTTTACTGCATATAGTCAAAAAGTGTATTTTTTAGATTATAAATATATTGGTGAGATTTTCACTAGTATAAAATATATATATATTATTTTAAAAAGTTATGAGGATTGAAGCGCATAATTTTATCTTCTATTTTAAGTTACTTCTTATTAGAACTATAATTAGATCTATGGGTAATTTGAATGTAATTCTAATTATTTTATCTGAGCCTTCTTATACAATTTTAACTATAATAATTAAATTTAAATATATCAAATTAAATATTAAAATTAAATTTGCATGTAGAGAGAGATTACCTATATGTAATCAAACGGCCCTACAGCGTTACCTTCGTATATTAACTGACTTGAAATAGCTTGAAATAGCGGAATAGTACAGGGACCGGCGGTACATTTTACTCCATATTTTATCACTTTAACCGGCACGGAAACGCACGACTGTCAACGTCCACGTGTCACTCCATCGAGACCTCGACCTCGTGTTCCCCGCACCAAAGTGGTACAGCGGAGACCTCCCCGCCTGTTAAATCTCGTCCGAACACGTGTCCCCCGCTCAACAGACTCAAGATCCGCGAAACGAATCCCGCGCCTCGCACGTGCGAAAAAATTCGATTCCCCTAATCCCCCAAAAAAAAAATTTAAAAAATAAAAACTCATCCGCACGCGCACGCATAAAAATATGCAAATTTTTGCGTTCCGAGAACCACTAATTAATTAATTAATCTTATTGTAGAGGGGGTTTCTACATTTATTTACACCCCTCCTCGCCCAGTACAATAAACCGAACGTTGTGCTCAATTAAAATACATGTGCACCAGTAGTTAAAACGAGAAAAATAATTCGCGTGTACCGTCCATGTGAATTGAATTATGATCTCTAAATTAATCAAATCCGTATGATGCAAAATCAAATTCCGTTCGTACATACCACGACTTTTCTCTGAAAAGACATTATTAAGATGTTGATGCCACCTACCTAAGTAGTAGTAGATTTTTGCTGTAATTAAATGGGAAAATCACTATCAAATCTATCCTATTTTTCGTCGAGCTCGAAATCATTTCATACGAGTAATTTATTCCATAAACCAGTTTATGGTTCAACCGAAATTATCGCTAATTTGGCATACTTTCGCTGTTCGCAAATCACATGATTTTTTAATTTTTTATATAGTTATAAATCTTTATCGTCATGTTTATATTGATAAGCGGTTTTAATTTTTATTCGTCTAAAATTTCTGATCCAACAAGCTAATCAATACAAATCTGTCTCAAGTTAGATTTATTTTTTTTGATCCAAAAGCTCAAACCAATAAATGTAGGCTCTTACGTCCTTTTACAACCCTCTTGGCACGTAACATTTGTTCGTATAAGAGCATTTAATACTTACTTGTATTTGCGAAGAAAATGACTACTTTGCTAGTGATATTGCCGTACAAGTTTGATTTGATTTAAAACTAAATTGGATTAAATTTATCAATCAAAATTGAGATCTGAAAGTGAACACGAATCCAATCAGTTTTGAAAACTCAAAATGATGTCGAAATCCACAAAACTAAAATACAAAAGTAACAAATCTAAAACCGAATTACAATATTTTATTTAGGAAAACCTTGGAATACAACTCCGTGGTTTCACATTTTTTTATTTTAATACATTGTGGTTTAAAGTGTATTAATTTAGTATTCCGTGATTTTATTTTCTTCTTTTCATTATCCCTAATACTATTTTTTTTCGTTAAATTAATGACAAAATTAAACTAAAAAGTACTAAAGTGAATATTCGATAAACCTAGGTAAGGTATCTGAAGTTTTTTGTATATAATTTAACGAAATGTTAATGGATGAAAAGTGAAAAATGAAATCATAGGGTACTATATTGATACACTTTAAATAATAGAGAACTAAAATAAAAAAGTGCGAAATTACAAGAATAATATTTGAAGATTATCATTTTTTTTTACACATTGCTCAAAAAGTTTGGTATCATAGAGAGATGAAAAGAAAAAAACATGTTATGAGGTGCAAGATTTACCCCAGTTTTCTTAACATTTTGCATATTTTATAACTGTGCATAATAATATAGATAATATCTAATATGCTCTTGAAAATCTCAAAGATGTCTAATTTATTTTTAATTGCGCAAAAATATCATTATAATTTGTAAAAATTTCTTCAAATATTTTCCTGTCCTGTAAGAGTTCACTAATAGGACTGAGGTTTTAGAAGCATACTTTAAAAAATAAGAGAGAAATTTTTAAAAAATTTAAGTAATAATAAAAGATATATATAAACAAAAGCGCTTAATAAATAAGATAATATTTGATTAAGAAGTCGGATTAAGTGGTCTTTTTTTCAGTATAAATTTATGCTTGTGGACAGTAATGTAGTTTTGTAAGCAAAATTCCTCTTTGGGTTAAATTTCTCACAGTAAACGGTGCCAAATTGTATAGTATGAGCATAAATAAGTAAATTGGGGGGGAGTAAGCTGTAAAAACATAATTTCCTTTTTCTCCATTTACTTGCGTTATTACTAATTTGAGATAGGAGAGAGAGGGCCCTCACTCCACGCATGTCTCGCTCCCTTCTTCTCCTTCCTCGTCTCTCTCTTTCTCTTTCTCTTTCTCTTTCTCTCTCTCTCTCTTCGCCATGGATTGATTCCACGAGAAGTTTTCACCAAACCGACCCTTCCCCCACGATCCACTCCGAATCCGGCGCACGATAGCATCCCCAGGGCACCCATTCCTCATCGTTCCCATCCTCCTCCTCCCTCCTCTTCTTCTTCGCCCCTTCTTCCTCTCCCCTTCTTGCTACGGGTCCTTAGACGACGACGAAGCAACCCTAACCGCGATGGTAGCGATCGTGCGCGGCTTGGTCTCGCGATAGGGCGATCTCGCCCGATCGGAGCGGTTCGGGGCGGTGGAGGGGTATGAAGAACCGCGGGGAGAGGACCGTGAGGGAGCTCTACGATCGCACGGAAAAGATCTCGAAATCGGAGGCATGTCCATAGCTTTCACTTCTTCGGAATATTATGCCATAATTGTATTGTATCTGCCGATGATTGTTTGCGATATGGTGTTATTTTTTGTTCCTTTTGCAATTCTCTTAATTGAAAGGCTGGTTTTTTTTAACTGGATTTTTGGTATTAGATTTACCTTCTTTGAGAGGCTATGGTCGTTGCTCACATTTAGGATATACTCGGTGGATTGGTCAATTAAGCAGCAAATTATTGTTTCTCCCTGTGATTGTTGGAGAAAGAGTGAGTTTTCCTAATTTTTGTTTGAATTCAAACTAATTGAAGTCAATATAGGATTAATTCCCTAAATTTCTGTTTCAGTTTCTCTTCATACTGTTTAATTTTATGTATGCATGTCGTATTGGGAGTATAATTGGTCTTGCAGGAGTTGGATTTTGGGCTTGGAACTGATGCAGCAGTTCTTGTGCTTTGTAGGTAACACCGCTACTCGGAGCGAGCTATTGTGTTGAGCGACCTGTTAGTGAGTTGGACCATGAGTTTTTAATGAAAGAGGTAAGATCCATTCTGGTGTGGCAAACGATTCTGTTTTCTTTCATTAAAGCCCGAAAATTACTGTAAAATAAATCTTTCAGCGTTGTGAATGGGGTGTGTGTTGCAGATGAGCTCCAAGTATTAAACTTTATTAACCTACACCTAGTCTTGTGATAAATGAATGACCAAAATCTGACAGTTTTGTTGCTACAAGAAGTTCAGATGAACTTGCACGTCATAAGCAGAAGCTCTGCCTCTGCTGCAGTCCGAAGCTGTTGCGATGATTACATCATAAAAATTTTAGTGGTTCTTCCGACTTTATCTATTTTGAAGTTTTAGCTAGGCCAAAGTCTCTATCAATCTAACACACTTGATTATGAGAAGCATTTCTCTGTATGGTAGCTCCATTGAGCGATTGACAATATGTTTTAGTGTCTTATCTCCTACTTATTTCTTGCTTAGTGTTATCAAGTTGCATCATTGACTTTTGAATCTCAAACTAGTGGGAAGTTCTTTTGACGCTATTGAGAAAATTTCTTATTCGCATATTCTTGATTTAACAATTCACTGAGTTTGCTATCTTAAACTTTATTTTCTCTTAATGCATTTTCAGGTTAGTTCTCCATCTAGAAAAAGTCAAATGTCAAAAGATAGCCCTCGAGTCAGAACAGAATCTGGCACTTGCAATGTGTGCTCTGCTCCTTGCTCCTCTTGTTTGCATCGAAGTCGCTCGCTTATGAACTCAAATGCTGAGTGTAGATTGTCTGAGAATGATAGCTGTTCTTTTATTAGTGGAACAAGTAACCTATTAAGTGCTACTTCGAGTCATGATTCCTACTCTCAAAATGCGGAGAGTAAAGCCACGTTGAAGTCCTCTGCTATGTGTGATGCGTCTGAAGTTGTCGACATGCCTTTAGAGGAACCTTTAGGTGGATCAGGTGGAGACGATCAGCATCTTTTTACAAATAAGTCCTCAAATTCTTGTTCCTCCCATGGCCACTCTAATTCCGATTCACATCTACGAAGAAACTTAAAACAACAAGAGGAACATTGCAATGTTGAATGCCACGGTGATAATATGTCTTGCTCAATGGATCATGTTCAATCATCATGTGGCGACCATTTGACTTCTAATATTATTGAAGGAGCGAAATCAGATGTTCTCGTGAAGTATGAAGGTAGCGACACAAATAATATTAAGAGCGAATCTCCACCAAGGGATTCAATGAATGGTACTTCATTATTGAGGACTGAAGCTGGAGTAAATAGCAAGATACAACCCTGTGAAGGTGTCAAGTGCGGCAATAATGACAAACAACATGAAAATCAAAATCCAGCTGATGATCAGGGGCCTCAGATGCAAGCTCTGGCAATTACTGAGAATGAAAATGCTGACACAGATGGTCTATTGGATGTGAGTTTTTCTTGCTGTTTCACTGTTGTTGTTTCTCTCTGTTGTTGTTTGCTCTTTGTTTTTACATATCCCGATTAATTATCTTGCTTGGTTTCAGGTTAAAGTCTGTGATATATGCGGTGATGCAGGCCGAGAGGAGCTTCTAGCTACATGCAGTAGATGTAGTGATGGTGCAGAGCATACGTAAGTTAAATCTACTGATTTATCATTTCTGCTTTCATGTCTCTCTTTCTTGCTTGTCAAAAACTAAAAGACTGTCTCGAAATCATGTAACTAGTTACTGCATGCGAGTGATGCTGGACAAAATTCCCGAAGGCGATTGGTTATGTGAGGAGTGCCAATGTAAGGACTCAGAGAAGACAAAGATCGATTCTCAAAGTACTTCTGGTACACCCAGAGCAGAATGCCTGAAAGAAAATAGCCAGACAACTGGAAGCACTTTCATCCTCAAGAAGCTGGACATAAGGCAAAGTGATCATGAGGCTGGAAAATTGTTGCCACAAAAAGCAGATAAGTGGCCTGTCGATGATGTAGATGTTCCTTGTACGACCGGCAAAAGGGTTTTGGAAATAAGTGGTGGGTTGTTGGAGAAAGGGAGTCCAAGGAAGAATATTGTCTTGTCTCGTGAAAGTTCATTCAAGAACTCTGATACGAGAATTGTAAAGTCAACCAACAATGCTGTAACTAGTTCTCCAACCCTCTCACGCCAGTATTCATTAGGCAACATATCTATAGGTCAAACACAACTTAGTTCCCCTCGAGGTATGTTTTAATACTTGAACATTTTGCATTCATTTCATTTTGTCTCGAGGCAAATTAAATTTCTCACAAGTAGTGGGTGTGAGAACTATTAGTAAGAATTGCTAATAATTTTTTTTGGGGTTTTCATAGGCTTTTTATCGAAGCAAGCTTCTTTCAGCAACTTGAACATGAAGCCTAAAGTCAAACAATTGATTGAAAGTGCTCCCCATAGGCAATACATGGCCAGAAAACTAACTAAATCTGAGTCCTCTAAGAGCCTGGACTTGGGCCGTTCCAAATTTGGCCCGGCAGGTCAAAAGCAGTTCCCTAATTCCCCTCGAGCAGAGCAACTTAGAGACCCAAGACCAATGAAGGAGAAGAATGTGCCGGAAAAGAAGAGTTCCTATATTCTAGACCGCCCCACAATTTGTCCATCGCCAAAGTGTGACAATTCTAATAAGGTGGATCCGAAGGTTGCTAAGCATGATAGCAAGTTGAATAAAAAGTGTGAGTCAAACATGTTTAGCATCAATAAAGAAACGGATGACGCCGAAAATTTAGGTAAATAATCTCCTTTTTAAAGAAATATGAGCTGGACATTTTTTTCTGGTTAATTTAGCTATTTTCTCATCATCATAACAACTTTCCTTTACACTCTGTGGCTTGGCAGCACATGTTGAAGTGAAGAAGCAGAAGGCCCATATATCTGAAATTCATGGAAGGAGCAATACAGATGAGCAAAAGCCATGCAAAGTTGTTCCTAAGGAAGGTGGTTGTGTGATTTCTAATGCAAACAGTAAAGACAAAGAAAACAGTAGCAAAAGCAGTAAGTGGAAAAGTGCTGCTATGGCAGCTATTTCAATGACTAGAATGCCAAATAAGAAAAGCTCTATAGACAAGCCTGGTGATTGTTCTACCTTGCGGGTTGACACTACTTGTGATGTAGCTTCTAAAGATATCCCGTCAAATGCGAATTTGCGGGAGAACTCGTCTTTGAAAGTGACCACAGACCAGAAAGATGCCTTCAGAAGGTCTGCTGGTGATTTGTGTGAAGCAGAGCCCACAATCAAAGTGCAACCAGCCAGACAGCAGGCAGAAAGTTCGAATGTCCCCAGTTCAGATGAGCTGGGCAGAAAATCCTCAGCGCAAGCTTATTATGATCAGTCTTCTCTTCTTCGAAATCCATTTAGAGCCCGTGTTATTCCGGAACATGAATTCATCTGGCAGTATGATACTTCTATCTCTTTAAAATCTTGAATTTTGATAGTATATTTGAAACAATTAAAGCATGTTTAGCATCTTTTTTATTCCCTCTTTCTCCAGAAGATTGCTATATTTTTTATGTTACTGCTAACATGTTTCGCAATTGGCATCGAGTATTGCTTTGGTACCTTTAGTTTTCTTAAACTTCAGGGAGCATCTTCTCAGTGTTAAAGTTTTCTCATTAATTGTTCACTTTACCGCAGGGGCTGTTTTGAGGTTTTAAGATCTGGAGGATTTACTGAAATATTTGATGGGATTCAAGCTCACTTGTCAAGTTGCGTGTCACCTAAAGTGCTTGAAGCAGTTAAACAATTCCCTTGCAGAGTACAACTGCAGGAAGTTCCTCGTGTTAGCTTGTGGCCTTCACAATTTCAAGAAACAAATCCGAACGAATTCAACATCGCTCTTTTTTTCTTTGCGAAAGATATTGAGAGGTTCACTATTAGATTATGCTGCTTTTACTTTACTACTGCTGTTCCTTAAACAGTTCATGCATTTATTGCTTGGTATCTGATTTCTTTTGTTAATTCTGATGCAGTTATGAAAATGCTTATCAGAAGCTGTTGGCAAATGTGCTAAAGGATGATTCAGCTCTGAAAGGAAACATCAATGATGTTGAGCTTCTGATATTTGCATCTGACAAGTTAACAGCGAACTGCCAACGTAAGTAAGAGCAGTTTTCTATTCTCTCATTTAATAAATTGAATTGTACTGACAACCATTGTGCTTTTGATGGATCAACATGCCGAATTATTATTTACAAAATTTTACCTTTCTTTCCCAGGTTGGAATAGGTTACTTTTCCTTTGGGGTGTTTTCCAAGCCACAAGGTTAGAATCCTCAAAGGAGCTGCCTCCTTCGCAGGAAAAACCATCCGAGTCCAATTTAAATAGTAATCCAATTTCTCAAGATTTATGTCAGCAAACAGATTGTTCCACTGAAAAGAAGAATTTGCATGAGAATCTGGAAAAGAAATTTTGGGGCATTGAAAAATCATCCAAACTGAAAGAAGAAAAGTCAAATATGGATTTTCAGCAATTTGCGTCTTCTAAATCAGTGGATACAGTAGTATTTAAGCCACCACAACAATTATCTGTCAGACAGGCAGGTCCTGAGAATAGGTTGTCAGGGCCAGCTTCTTCGAAAAGCTTGTGCCAGCTGTCTAATTCGCTTCCTCCTTGTGGATCTGAGCTTCATACAAGCATTGAATTGCATAATTTGTCGGTGAAAAGATATTCTATTAACCTGGTACTTTTCCTGGTTCCTTAAGCTAGAACAATTACAGCCTTTTGAGTTATCTATTTCGTATGTTTTACTGTTTGTGGCTTGTTTTAACTGTAGTAATTGCTTATATTTTGTGAATGTTAAGAAGACTTTTAATAATTTGATGCTACATGTGTTGTATATTTTATATGAAGAATTGCTATTGCAGAGTTCATTAAGTGTCAACCTGTAAATTGTTGGAGCTTGTAACTGGTATCACGATCATTTGTATTTTCAGGTCTTTAGCATGTATTCAATTATCAAAAATCTTCTCAAGGAGTTTGGATTAGAACAGTGCATGTTACGGAAGGCCGGTATTTGAAGTTCTGTATTAAACTGGCTTTCTGCATTTTAACTAGAACATGCATGCCAACGAAAATATTGGTTATAAGCATCTGCTGAACTTCTAGCTGTTCTTCTTGTATGAGATAAATGCATGTTAACTGTTGCCTAATTCTGTCCCGTGCTTTTCTTCAAGGGTTTCTTTTAGTTGCAGTTCATTAGTTTCAATTCTCAAAGCAGGTCCTTACCCAAATGTGTTGCCTTTGCAAGTGAGAATCCCATCTTTTTATGCTTTCCTAAGTAAATCATATTGATCTTCTACAGTAACTGCTAGTTTTAAGTAATGCGTGCTATTTTGTTCCTCATCTGTCCAGTTTCTACTAATGTATCTTAAGTTTTACTTTCTTTTCCAATTGAGGTATAAATGAATCAGCATAATATGTTTTCTCTTTCACGGTCGCTTGTGTGTTCAGAATGCCAAATATTATATGGAATCCTTGCCTTTCATGTGCTTAGATGATAGCGAATTATGTTATATGGAATCCTTGCCTTTCATGTGCTTAGATGATAGCGAATTATGTTTGTTGTGTTTCAACAATTACAAATTTTATCTTTTGCCTGCAGAACTCTGCTAATAATCTTGAAGAACCCAGTTGTGCTGCGATATCCCCAATTTACATGGAAGCAGGTTCCTCAGAGAATAAGCCAAGTGTTATCTCAGCTCGTTCAGATTCGAGACAAGGTGATTTTTTTTTTTTTTTTTTTTTTTTTTTTTTTTTTTTTTCCCTGAATTCACCTTGGCTAAGGTGGGGCTAGGTCACTTCACACCACCTCTATGAAATATGCAAATTACTTGTATTTAATTCCTTCTCGTCCTTTAAACAGGCACTGTAGGCAGAGAAAGCGTGGGCATAATTACAGACAAAGGAAGGTCCATAAAACACGAAGCTTTATCATACAGTGAACCCCAGGACCAACTGAAGGTGACTGACCATCTAAATTCAGATGTCAAGCTTATAAATAAGCGGCCTCGCTCATCGTCTGTGGAAATAACGTCACACTGTTCTGTTGAAACACCGAGGAGGACTAATGAGATAATCTCATGGAACAGCAAGGCCCACTTCATTTCTCCTGTTGACGAACCAGAATTTAAGAAGACCAAATATTACGAGGAAGGATATGCCGATACTAGTTCGAGAAACATAAATACTTCCGATAGTTTATCCTCATCAAAGATACGCCAGTTATTCCCTCTAGACATCAATGAGCCTCCCACAGATGATCTTTGTGGTGAATCAGTCTTTGCAAATGACTCAGAAAGAGCTGCCGAAAAGCAGTTCCTTGCAGTGGACTCACTTCCCGTCAAGAATGCTAATCTTGAAAATGTCATCCATGTTCTCTCTTCGGACGATGAAGGGCTTCCTGAATCCACTACTACAGATCTTGAACTAGCACTTGGAATGCCTTTGTTCTCCCCGCTCGTCAATTCAAAAGGGATTCGGAATGAGCTATTTCCTAGTTCGTCAGTAAATAATGAAGACGACCTCTCTGCATCGCTTTCTCTATCTCTCAGCTTTCCTCATATGGCAAATGAAAAGGCTGATTCGTTTCTGAGCACAAAGCAGTTCTTGCCAGAAAGGCCTGGTATAGAACCATTCTTTCCTTCGGTCAGGTAACTTCACCATTGGTCGTTGTAAATTATTGTCGTAGTATAATCCATAGCAATAGACTAGCTCTTCCCGCGTGTCTATAACCACAAAGAATGTTTCTCTTTTTTNCCATTCTTTCCTTCGGTCAGGTAACTTCACCATTGGTCGTTGTAAATTATTGTCGTAGTATAATCCATAGCAATAGACTAGCTCTTCCCGCGTGTCTATAACCACAAAGAATGTTTCTCTTTTTTTCCTTACTTTTTTCTACCTCCTAGACTAACGGCTAGTTGTATATAAGAGAAGGCTTTCGATTGCGACACACTGTAGAACTCCGGTGGTATGTTTACTGTTGGGGCTTTGTGGTGGCACAGTATATATATATATATATATATATATATATATATATATATCTATGCTATGTTTGCTGACCTCTGTGGTAGTGGTCATATCCTAGGTTGTCTGTGCGTCGACATTCTCTTTCTTTCAAGTAGTCCAACCAAGAACTTGTTGAAAATTCTTGAAACTTACTGTTAAGTGGCAGGGACTCGCGATGGAATAATCTCTGGATTATTGTGATGTTACTACCGTAGGAAAATTTCTGCATGATTTGTGAGTAATTATATAGGCTAATTTATAGCTGAAGATCTGCCTTTCTGATGTTGTATGAGCATCTTCGTGGATCTTGTTGATGGTGTTCTATTATTTCTTTTTAGTTAACAAGGTTATCTGAGTACCGTCAAAAAAAAAAAAAAAACAGCAAGGTTATTTGTGTAATTGCACGAAGAGGCAGCTAGTCTAATTTTCTTATTATTTGGAGGTGGAAATGTGAAAGAGGATAAATGAATCTTTGTCACCTCAACAATCAACATAGTAGAAAAAGATGAGGCTCTTGTTGTTCAGGAATTTGGGAATCTTGGCGCAATATCTTTAAGGGTCCATTGTACCTGGGCCGAGGGCGACCGCATTCCTCCATAGGCTCCGAGCCCAGCATTTTGGTTTTTTTGGTCCTTATTAGGCCAGATTTCGAGGATGCCCCTTTATGAAGTGGTTCCGCGTGTTTTCCAAGGGACTTGAATTGCGGTCCGTGTTTTTCAGTTATATTATTTTGCTTTGTACCAAACTCTTAAAATTGAATGGAAATAACAAAGTTCGTTCAATCCTTTTTCAAGGAACGCAATGTGAACACGTAACATTCACCTAGAAATAAGACTCTTTTAATGCTCACTTATTCATACAGAAACGTCAAGTTTGAGCGCCTGTGGATCAATTATCTCCGCAGAAGTTTTAGCACCTCGCTCACATCTTAGAATCATCCCAAAACGAACGATATCAAATGATACTACATTAGGAAAAAGGCAAGGGGAAAAGAAAATCATTTACCAAGAGCATATTAAATTTGGCACATCATGCTCAAGAGTAACTAGAGCGCAAGGATGCGAAGAGCAAGTAGAACTTCACATGAGATATTAGGAATCGTAACAAAAGGAGATAGTGTCTATTTGATAAGGCAAATAAAAATTTATAAATTTAAATTCGGAGACAACAAACAGAAGAACAACAAACAGAAGTCGTAAAAGTGATTAAAATTTAAATTCGGAGACAACTTGCAGGGTAGAGGACAGCATCTGAACTTGCAGGGCAGAGGACAGCATCTGATTGCCGAAACACGGGAAAGTAGCACAGCACTGACAGTAAGAATTTACACAAATTTGCAAATTAAATGCCACACCAACAAAGAATGCATCAAAAGATCTCTAATTTCTTCTCCAGAATGCAATAGCTATCAAAGAATATTAACTGCTTAATTCGTGAGATTGTGCTTTGAAAGATCACATCACAACAGCAGTTTTAAAGTCACACTTGGTAAACCTATCAAAAAGTCCAAAGCAACACATACAAGTAGAAAAAGACTACTAAATATATGACTCTCAGATGACCAATATGCTTAAAACGGGAACGAGAAGTATTTCAACTTGAAAATGTAAGCGTGATCATGACCGAGAGTTCCAACACATCCAAAACCCTTATAAACAAGCCTACCAAATGAGATCACCTTTGTCAAAGATCAACCAAAGTTAGTACTGCAACAATTTGATTTACCCTCTACTACTACAAGTTGATCTTCCGCTTTCTAGCCGTTGATTGCAATAGTGACAATTAAAAAACTGCCGGAACTGCAACAGCAAAGATTCATTAGACTAGTTACCATTTCAACTTCTCAATTGGCACCAACTGTGTCAAAAAAAAATAAAAATAAAGATAAAAATTTCTTCCATCATATGTTAATCCGAATGAAGGAATGAGCTCGAGAAAGTAAAACACTACGACTAAATGAAGAAGAGGATGCATTATACGTTATGTACTCCCACAAGATATATAGGTAATCGAGGAAGGAACAAAATTTGGTAAACTAAAACTTCAAATTCAGGTGAAAATTACAACCAAAATTTTCCACGTTCCAGATAAAGAGGAGGCAGCAGAACAGAAGCAAAACTTATTTCATGTAGAGAATCAAGCTATTATAAGCGAATTTCCATCCAAGCTATGCAGGGCAAAAACCTTTTAAGTAAAATAAAAGCAATTCAAGACTTATCATCACCATATAGGAGATAAAGGGATCAAACTAGTTCAGAAAAACTCGCTCACTCCTCCATACTACCGCCGCCGCCATCATCACCACTCTCTTCCTCTTCATTATCATCATCACTCAATTCGAGGTCGGCGAGCAATTCGTCCAACGGCACGGAAGGAATATCGTCTCCGTCGGCCGCGGAAGAAGCGGCCATCTCCGACGGCTGATAATCCTTGTTGCGGTAGAGGGAGACGTTGAACCTCATCTCCGGGTTCTCCTCCAAATCCCTGAGGAACTCCTCGTACTCGTCACTCCGCTTCTCCTCGTCTCCCCTGCCGCTCTTCGCACCCGCGTCCGCGTCCACGGCGAGGCTCTTGAGCTTCCAAGGCCGCTGCTGCTTCCCGCGGCGGCGCTGCTCTTCGTAGCTCTTCTTGACGAGGATGGCGTCGGGCAAGACGAGGCCCTTGCGGCCGTCGACGTCCAAGTCGTTGGTGTTGGCGGCGTAGAGGTCGTAGCCGAGGGCGTAGTCGCCGGGGCTGAGGAGGCGGCCGAGGTGGGTCCGGACGGTGAAGATGTTGTCGTTCCTGCCGAAGTCGGAGACGCGGGCGACCTGGGCGTGGGCGAGCTGGTAGCGGGAGCCGGCGTCCGCGGCGAGGTCGGGATCGTCGTCGGGCTCGACGTCGAGCACGACGTACTCGACGAGCTGGCGGCTGGTGAGGAGGGCGCGGAAGGGGGCGCGCCAGTACTGCGCGGCGTCGAGGAAGGCGACGCGGAGGGTAAGCGGGTCGAGCAGGGCGAGGGAGGCGGTGACCCTGACGCAGAGGACGAGGGGCCCGAGGTTGCCGAGGGCGTGGGCGGCCTTGGGGGGCAGGCAGACGAGGTCCTCGCGGCAGACGGGGGCGATCTCCACGGAGAAGGTGTGCTTGTAGTTGTACAGGCTGCTCTTCGGGTCGTGGGAGACCAGCTGCTTGTCGGAGCGGGACCGCACGGGGGCGACGCCGGACACGAAGTCGACGAGGCGGGCGGCGTGGGAGCGGGACGCGAAGAAGAAGTCGAGGCCGCGCTCGGCGGCGGCGATGCGGAGGGCGCGCGCGGCGGCGCCGTGGCGGAGGAGGAGCTGCTCCAGGTAGAGGAAGGTGCGGCGGTGGGCCACGTGCTGCCGCAGCTGCACGGCGGCGGTCCACTGGTCCGGGTTGGCCTGCGCGCGGGAGCAGCCCTCGCAGAGCCGGTCGTGCACCACGAACTCCACCACGTGCGGCTGCTCCAGGATGGCCCCGCCGGCGGCGTCGACCTCGCGCTGGACGCGGAGGCGGAGGAGGAGGCGCTTCGAGTGGGGCTCGGTGAAGAGGAACTCGGCGTGGACGAGGCGGACGCGCCGGGAGAGGGGGCCGCGGAGCCGCCGGAGGCAGAAGGCCAGCAGCTCCTTCGACTCGGGCGCCGCGCGGACCCACGTGCGCGGCGGGTGCAGGTACGACGAGCACTCGGGGCAGTAGACGGCCACCGCGTGCCGGGGGAGCCCCTCCGTGATGTCCACGCGCGCGCGCAGGCACCGCACGCACGTGTTCGCCGGGTTCGGCGCCATCGCCACGCCGCAGATGCAGCACAGCACCGTCGCCGCCGTGCGCGACGGCACGAACATCCCCGACGCCGCCAGCTCCGACGACGACGACGGCGACGTCGACGGCCAAGGACCACCCGCCCCCGCCATGGGAGATAGATCCGAAGCAAGGATTCGCAGAGGAGGAGGTGCGGGCGGTGGGTGATTAGGGTTAGGGTTTTGATTCTTTTTTTCGAGTACCACGACGGGGATAAACGGTTACAAAAGTCGGCGCGAGGCGTGCCTATCTAATTGACCAATTTGGGTTGCATTGGAATTTGACCACTTGGGTTGGATCCAATCCGGTTCATTTGGACAAAGCGCAGCACCGCCTCAAATCGTTAGAGCGAGGCCTAAAATCCGGCCCAAAAAGGCCCAGCCTTTTCATGCATTAATTGGACCGATCCCGACCATATACTGGACTCGGCTCGATCCACTCCACCTGGACCGGGATAGTTGGTTCGGGCCTATCGAAATTAATGTGGCCTTTTCGAAAATGCTTGGATCAATGACCATGTATCTGATAGGGTTCGGTTCTAGTCGAATTGATCTTTAACTTGATTCGACCCCGTTTATTAGGTGAATCACCTGAGAATACCGGTAATAATAAAATTATTGCTTGAGAACTAAATTAAATTAAATTTATAGTGACAAGTAGTCCAAAATCAAATGACTCATGTTCGCTCAGCAGAGCCATATTTTATTGTCGACCATCTACTTTTATTAATAAAATTTTATGGTCCACTAAAGAGTGTCCACATATGGTAGCTGTAATCCACGGAGCTTTTCTCTTAAATATTATCGACGAGAGTTAAAATAGGAGGGATTTAAATATATATATATATATATATATATATATATATATATATATATATATATATATATATATATATATATTAAATATATATATTTTGAGAGAAGATTAAATATATTTTTTGAAACACTAATTACTGTCAAATTAAGTGTTTTCTGCGGTGCACGGTGCACTGGGTGCACGCGATAATTCTTTTGTTTAGAGATTCAGAGCAGGAGGAGATTCCCATTTCCCACACCAACCCTTTGCAGTTTCGGCGCGACGGCTACATAAAGACGTATGGGGTCCACACATGTGGACCCGACATGTAGTGACAGAAACCCGCTACACCGAGCTATTTTTAGCATTCTTTAGCGACAAATAAAATTACAAACTTGGTCCAAACCTAATCTGTGATTCCGACCGTTCTTCTACCTCTCTCGGTGGGACCCACTAAAATCCGACGGTGGAGAATCGTCCATTAGCATCAACCCATGCCACCCACTCCCCTTCGTTTATTTGGGCGCTCGAGTGGTCTCAATTTCGCTCCTATCGATCGAATCGAATCGAATCTCCAACATGGAATAATTGTATAAATAGCTCCTCCTCTCGCCACTGCGCCCCCTTCTTAATCTCTCTCTCACTTCCCCAAAAAGCGAGCGAGGAGGAAAGAGGGCGAAGCAATTCCGAGCTCTCCTAAGGTTTTTGGATCTTTTCATCTCATTTTTCTCCTCTTTATGTCGATCTAGTCCAATCCTGTGATGTAAATTTTGATGTATTGTTGCGAGATTAATACTTGAGTTTAATAAAAATTTGAGAAAACTGTGTTCGATCGTCTTGCTTATTGTAGATTTGAATAGGCGTGGATTTGTTTGGATCTGGGAACGGATCCTTCTTGTTAACGAAATGCATTTTGAAGCTTATCTCTTGTTGCTACAGATTAGGAATGATGTTATAGGAACTTCTACTAGGGTTCTAAATCATAGTTGTAAACACTAATTTATACTGTATAGGAGACGAGAGTAGGTATATACAGAAAATGATTGGGGAGAGAGATTACTACAGAGAAGTATAAAGTTGTTGATGTGGTCTTATCTCATTTCATTTGGGATGACATTATTTTGAAGGGATTTGGGAGGATCCCTCTTATAGTATATTCCGTAAATAAGTTTAAGGTTTTTAACTTTTTGAAGGCAAAATTATATAGAAGCAGTTTATTCTAGATATGTCTATTTAATTTGATTCTAGAAATAAGCCATTGTCGCATCTACAGAAAATTCTGGCTTAATTTGATGAATAGTTTATGCTGGTTCCCGTACGTCTTTTACTCTCCCATTTCTACTGTTTTCAGTAAATAGCCATCACGTTGTATACGCAATAGATACAGCATACAAACTTAAGCTGTATAGCTATCGTGTTGACTGCTGGAAGTTCACGGACCCGTTGTTTATGCCCTGGGGCTTGACTGCTGGAAGTTCACGGACCTGTTGTTGTATGCTGTATCTAATGCGTATGTAATGTGCCATGCCCCTGCGGCCTCATTTTCTGTATAGCTATCGTGTCTTAATCTGGCAAGTTATGGAGTTCAAGACATGACATGCCATGCCATGTAAATGCAACGTAGATGAAATCTCTAGCAATAATTGGATCATAGCTTGTTAAGAGGAGGTTTCTGCATGTATGCACTTACTAACAGATGAGCCCGATATAACAACTTAAAAGATTCTGCTGATGTTTGATTTTCATTTTAAGTTTGTTGGTCTCACATTGCTCAGAGAGGCTGTCCTACTCCAATTAACAGGAGAAGCAAGATGATTAGTGTCAGCTTGACAGTTATTAGTTCTCCATTTGACCTTTCTATATGAATGAAACCATATAAACTATTTCATATATTAAATGTGAGAAGCTTCATGCATCAAAGCTGTAACATGTGATACTTAGATAGTCATGCAATTGTTACAAAGTAGTGCAGAATTACAGTTAACTTTTATTCTCATAAAGATGGCCTTTTTGGAGCAGTTTTGCACTTACATTTGTGTTTGTCATGAATTTCTGTGAATCTTTTTCTTTCGGAGCTATATTAAGATCTGGTAGCATCTCAATTTCATTTAGTTAGTTTTGAAATGTAAGTTTTGTGTGCTTGTATGTGACAATCGATGGTCATAGGAGGCCAAAAGTTTCTTTTTTTTTTAATCTCTTGTTTTAGACATTCAAGTTTTGCTCATGATCTCTTGAATGTGCATAGATGGCAGACGTAGCCAAGGACTTGACTGCCGGAACTGTTGGAGGTGCTGCCCAGCTGATTGTGGGCCATCCTTTTGATACCATCAAGGTGAAGCTCCAAAGCCAACCAGCTCCACTTCCTGGCCAACTTCCCAAATACTCTGGTGCCATGGATGCGGTTAAGCAAACCCTAGCCGCCGAGGGCCCTAGGGGTTTGTACAAAGGAATGGGAGCTCCCCTCGCCACTGTCGCGGCCTTCAATGCCCTTCTTTTTACTGTGAGAGGGCAAATGGAGGCTTTGTTGAGGTCACAGCCCGGCGCTCCACTCACGGTGAATCAGCAAGTAGTTTGTGGTGCTGGTGCTGGTGTGGCAGTCTCCTTCCTGGCTTGTCCAACTGAGCTGATCAAGTGTAGGTTAGTGAAATTTGCTCCTGCTATTAGATGATAACTTAAGATTGAAAATATATTGATTATTTGAGGTTATAGATGTGTGATAACCAACCGATGAATCAGAGGCATCACAGACTTTCTATATCTTGGCTAGTATTAGCTTGCTTAACTTGTTTTCTTCAGTTAATATTGTCGGTTTATTATGCAAACTTGTTAGAGGACTTCTTCCTAATAAAGTTTATTGATCCAAAATCCAGTAAACTGCTGCGAAGAGGACTGATGGTCCTTTCCATATCAACCGGTAAAGTCAATTGATCAATAAGTCATCAACCACTAAAGTCAATTGATCAGTAATTCATCAACCACTAAAGTCAATTGATCAGTAAGTCATTAATCCTCAACAGTGAGAAGAACGTATTCTATGTTTATTGGACTGAATTAATCTTTGCGAACTAACCAGTATTATTCTCTTTAACGCTGTGCACTCTGGACTGGATTATCTTTGTGCTTTCTCACTGCAATACTTGCTTGTTTTTTTAAAAAACCTGTTATCTATCTTCTTCTTATCTCATATAGTTGCCTTTTTGCGCATAACCTTCTTTGTATTACACCTGTGGTTACACTTTTTTCTCAACTTCTTGTTTTCTTAGAGTCCGGCTACTATGCCATCAATAGCACGAAGCACTTGGTGCTACCAAGTTTTCCGCCGTTAGATCCACCCCTTTGATCATTTTCACCCGTTAGATCATACTATTCAACCAACCACCTACTCAACCCTAGGAAGTCTATATCATCCTAACCATACATCTTTCAATCCAATGGCCGAAAACTTGGTAGCACCAATGATTTGGTGCTATTAATAGCATAATAGCCTAGTTCTATATTTCCAACTTAATTATTATCATTCCTGCAAGAATGTTCTGGTAACTGTAGAAGGATAACCTTTTAAAAAAGATCACATTCAGTGCATTGTCTTTGGGCTTTTGATGATACACAAGCTAATGATTACTTGGTGTATGACTCGCATATATTCTTGTTGTGACATTCCAAATCAGGTTACAGGCCCAGAGCGCCTTAGCCGAGTCCGGCCCATCTACTGGCGTAGTGAAATACGGCGGGCCCATGGACGTGGCCAGGCACGTTCTTAAATCAGAAGGCGGTCTCCGAGGCCTATTCAAAGGCCTAGGCCCGACCTTAGCCCGTGAAGTTCCGGGCAACGCCGCCATGTTCGGCGTCTACGAAGCACTCAAGCAGTACTTTGCTGGGGGCCCGGACACTTCCAAACTTGGAAGGGGTTCTCTCATTGTTGCCGGAGGCCTTGCCGGCGCATCATTCTGGTTCTCAGTGTATCCAACTGATGTAGTTAAGAGCGTGATTCAGGTTGACGATTACAAGAACCCAAAATTCTCCGGCTCGATCAATGCCTTTAGGAAGATATTAACATCGGAGGGAGTTAAGGGCCTCTATAGGGGATTTGGGCCGGCCATGGCCCGCAGTGTGCCGGCCAATGCCGCCTGCTTCTTAGCCTATGAGGTCACAAGGGCGAGTCTAGGGTGACTTGGCCCAGTTCCTCCTCATTCCTGTGTTTCTTCTTCTTCTTCTTTCCTTTCATTGTTTCTCAGCAGGGTGATTCGGTCGACGATACTGCATTTCCTTGTCTGAGTAGATCATTTGATTGTTCTGTAAAACTGTTTCTGATGCACTGATTTAAAGAAGAAACAAACCTTGATCCCGCGAACTATGAGGTGTCCTTTTGTCACATATTAACATTGGCCTGTGAAAAAGCTAGTCATAGTTTCTAGTTCTCTGGTGTATTCTAAATTTCTAATACGATTGTCTACTCAAATATGCCCTCGAGTGTGGGGTGCTTATTTATGGATTTGTAGTTTAATATATTAGAAGGAAAGTCTAGAGAACTCATGTAATGGGGTGGTGGCGCAGTTGGCTAGCGCGTAGGTCTCATAGCTTCTGAGTAATCCTGAGGTCGAGAGTTCGAGCCTCTCTCACCCCATTTTTACTTTTTAACTTTAACTCCATTTATTTATGTCCAAAGTTTTAATTTTAGCTCCATTATCTCAGGAATTTTAAATTTGTATCCCATATTTTATTTTAGCTCCCTTATCTCCAAATATTCCAATTTTCTCCACTAGCTTGAAATTTTAAAATTTTTATTTGGTTAAGAGGTAGGGAAACTCCCTCATCTATCTTCAAAGTTTCTCCTTTCTAGCGTTAATTACTATTTTTTTAAAAAAAGTGTTGAAATTAAAAATTTTGTTAAATTCGATAACTAGTAAAGCTGCTGAATTCAGCAAAATTGAAAGAAATATTTGTAAAATTGATTCGTCATTTAATATTTAATATATAGATAACCTAAAAAAAAATTTAAAAAGTTATACAATATCAAAGAATAATAATAAAATTAAAGTTTGTGGGGGGCCTACATCGGAACGGCGTGTGCTTCGTCGGACCTACACACTCACATGCATTAATGAAAGAAAAAAAAAGTAAAAAAAAAAAAAGTCAGAGCTACATACTTGCATGCATTAATGAAAGGGGAAAAAAAAGGGAAAAAAAAAAGGTCTTCTTTTAATTAAAAAAAAAAGGACACATGTAAAGTGGGGTAATTAAATTCAGAAGCTTGTACTTGGTAGAGGCAACGTGATCCGATAAAAAGTCACAAGAATCCACTGGGATTAGTTGCAACTTCCTTCAGAAGCAGAATCGACCAATTTGTTGGCCACAATTGATTCTTGCAGGAAAAAGAAAAAAACCAAAAACTCACCTTTTCAGTTTGAGTGATATATACATGTTTTCTAAATTCTAATATAGAGGAAAATTTTAGAAAAGTACCATAATACCTTTATAGCTAGCTAATCACGTGTCTCGANTCTCCACTAGCTTGAAATTTTAAAATTTTTATTTGGTTAAGGGGTAGGGAAACTCCCTCATCTATCTTCAAAGTTTCTTCTTTCTAGTGTTCATTTTTTTCAACACTATTTTTTTAAAAACATAGCGTTGAAATTAAAAATTTTGTTAAATTCGATAACTAGTAAAGCTGCTGAATTCAGCAGAATTGAAAGAAATATTTGTAAAATTGATTCGTTATTTAATATTTAATATTTAATATATAGATAACCTAAAAAAAAATTTAAAAAGTTATACAATATCAAAGAATAATAATAAAATTAAAGTTTGTGGGGGGCCTACATCGGAACGGCGTGTGCTTCGTCGGACCTACACACTCACATGCATTAATGAAAGAAAAAAAGTAAAAAAAAAAAAAAAGTCAGAGCTACATACTTGCATGCATTAATGAAAGGGGAAAAAAAGGGGAAACAAAGAAGGGTCTTCTTTTAATTAAAAAAAAAGGACACATGTAAAGTGGGGTAATTAAATTCAGAAGCTTGTACTTGGTAGAGGCAACGTGATCCGATAAAGAGTCACAAGAATCCACTGGGATTAGTTGTATCTTCCTTGAGAAGCAGAATCGACCAATTTGTTGGTCACAATTGATTCTTGCAGGAAAAAGAAAAAAACCAAAAACTTACCTTTTCAGTATGAGTGATATATACATGTTTTCTAAATTCTAATATAGAGGAAAATTTTAGAAAAGTGCCATAATACCTTTATAGCTAGCTAATCACGTGTCTCGAAAATATTTTAGTATAAACTAAATTTTAGCACCCCTTAGGTGCGCCGCTAATTATTGATTATTCCTCTTTCGTTCACAAAATTTGTGACTCTCTCCAACTGCTTTTTTGTAAGACGATAAAATATTATACATGCTAAAATACAATAATAATACATAAGGGTATTAATTCGTTTGACTTTTTGTTTTGTTTGTTTGCGTGTGTAGATGTCATCGCCCCTAATTTTTATATATATATATATATATATAAAATATGTTTATAATAAAGTGAATGCATTACAGCCTATTAAGATGGAGCTTTAGCTCCTTTCTTAATTTTTCTCAAAATATTTGGTGAGTAGTATTTTATAAAGCAATCTCGTAATGCCGTGCGTCACTAATTTATAGAACAAAATTTTTATCTAATAAAAAAAATCTCTCTAGTGAGGACGCCAATTTCGTCTAAAAGGATCTATTGAGGACGGGATCACAGACAGACAATTTGAAGCCTCAGATACTTGTGGCGGTCGTGTAGTGGACGATCTGGTGCGACAGAAATAATATTATATTTTGAAACCTACCAGAGAATGCTATCTATACTGCTCATCGTATTAGAATACTGGCGAAGGAGTGAGCTGATTTTTGTAGAGCTGGATGATGTCGCATTTATCACACCCTTTATTCTACCGCTTGTTTCCTTTTCTTTTTTTGCTCCTTTTTTTTTTAATTCCTTTCTTTTTTGTTTCGTTTTCTTCCTGAGTCTCTAGCTGTCTCACCCTACGTAGCTAAATTCATTTATCTAATGAATAAAGCAGATAGCATGCTATCTTTCTCTCCCTCTCAAAAAAAAAACCTCTCTAATAAAAAAAACCGCATAATATAAAATAATAATAATAATATTGATAATAATAAAAAAAATAATGGGTTAATTTCATATATATAGGTCCATGCAAATATAGTGAATTACAAATGTATTCCTATAAAGTTCAGCTTTCATATATATTATTATTCCTACAAATATCTTCATGTTTTCAAATATATCCCTACCGTTCGAACTCGTTAGAAAACTTTAATTAACAATAAATTAAATACTTAACTCTGATTAATTTATGAGATAACACGGTGCCTTTTGAAGAAATATATTTGTGATGGTAAAATTTATATTTCGCTTAAAATATAAATAGTTTTATAACGATAACAATATAAAAATTTTTATAGAAAATATTAAAATTAAAAACTTTAGAAACAACATATAAAAATTAAAAATTAGAGAAATATATTTGTAATTTATTATATTTGTAAGGACACGAATGCATTTAATCCAAAAATAATAATGATAATAATAATCGGATAGGGTCCTACTCTGAATAATACATATCGCGCAAGGAGTGGCTTTAATTTCTTCTTTAATTTCAAATGGGCGTCTCCGTTTATTTTTTATTTGCTTTAATATGTCCAAGTTGGGCAAGTTGATCTAGGCCCTTCTCACGTGAGCTTGACACGTGCGAAAACACCACCGCAGCTTTTCTTAAAAAAAAAAAAAAAAAAAAAAAAAGGAATTGTGACCACCAACGGCGCCCACTTGCTCGCATGAAAGAGATGCAATAAGATAAAAGACAAATTATAATTTCTCCTGCAATTAATTAGACGCAATCATTTTTTTATTCTTATTTTATTTTATTTTTATATTTGTTAGTATCTGTTTGGACTAAGTTAGTGGAATGGCCATTAGATCTAGATATGTATGAAATTGAAATTTATTGTTATTAGGTTATATCATGTCACAGTTTTCCAGATCCCTTTATTTAATCTGATGGTGTCGTTACTTATGTCATGATATTATTTTTGTCGTATAATATAGGGATAATTGCACCAACGGTCCCCAATCCTACTCCCATGTCTCATTTTGACCCCTATCTTATTTTATTTTACTTATTTTTTTGGCAAGCAAATTTCTCAACTTTTAAAATCAATTGCATTATCGGTTCTCAATCTTTACTTGTTCTATCGCTTTGATTCCCACTATATGCGCCGATCATGTCAAGTCCGATATTTGTCGTCCTCAAGGTCGTCTTTTATATTTATGATAATTTCGATCTTATACGCTACGTCGACTTTCTCTTTTGGAGCATCTGACATGTTAATATCAAACTAAGAGTGTTATTGTATTTTTTTCATAAATTAAAAAATATTGTACCAAGATCAACTAGGAGCTGTTACGCTATAATTGTAGACTATATATATATATATATATATATATATGAGTTGGTGGGACTTCATTAGAGCTAGTAGAGCTAGTATAACCAATTCCTTCTAAAATAGTAAAAAATTAGCATCAATGGAGCATGATAGGCGCAAAGGATATATAAAGGTTAGGAACCTTTTTGTGAAAATAATTATATATAGGTTAGGGATCAAAGTGAAAAAGGGAATATGGTTTATAACTTTATATATTAACTTCTGTTTTTGTTTTTTGTTTTTTGTTTTTCCTGTTTTCTTTGATGGAAATGTATTAATTTATCTGATGTGGATGTGGTTGGACTTAGGCAGGTTGATATTAATTATTTTTGATGTCCTTGTTTATTAAATAAGAGAATTAATGGCTCTTGAGGTAATTAGAAGATTCTTAATTAAAGAATGGAGGCAATTATATACATATATATATATATACTTCATTTTCTACGTACCGTGAAAAACTCCCTCAAATTAGAAGGTTCATGTGGCTAGTGTGAAATATTTGTAAGATTGTGGGCAAACTAGTTATAAAAAGATCTTGTGGGAGGTGTAAACACAAGTGTTTTGGTTGGCTCTGTAATCTTTTATATGATCTTTAAAGTAGTGCACCAACCAGGATAAACTTCGCATAAGAGGACATAAGAGGACTAAACCTAACACAAAATCTAATTTGGTGACTAAAGAGTCCTCGTTTGCTATTAAAATGTATTCAACATTTTACGCACTTAAGAAAGCAAACGGTGATGACATCAAATCAAGAGATTTTTCATGAAAAGGATAGAAAAAGATTAAAGTGGTATATTTCTAAAAAAACTATATATATTGACTTAATCAGTAAGATTATTGTGTCGAAGAATACATTTGCATAATTTTAGAAAAAAAAAAAAGAAGCTAACCAAATTTGTGTAAGGACATATGAAAAGGAAAGTACATTAATAAACACGAGAGTCTCTAGAATATGCGGTATATATATGCAATTTTATCTCCCCATGCAAAGAAATGGTTTCCATCATTCATATCCATGAACCTAGGAAGGGGCATGCATGCATACCCTTGTTATACCCATGAAAAATTTTGTGTTGTGAAGTCGAAAACTTTTCAAAATTGTTTGAGATTTTTTTCTATTTGATGAAACTGGAGAGATATGTTTTAGAACAATGGATATATAAGAGAAGATCAAACTTAATTTTGTTACACTATATATGTAACAAGCTTAACTAAACCTGCAGTTTTGACAGGGGAACAAAAGAATGGTAATGCACAAAAATAATTGACTGATGACATGAGTTTCTAGAATCAAGAGTTCCAGAAGAAAACATGAGTGAAAATTCAAAGGAGAATAAAATAAAATAATGTAGAGAGAGAGAGAGAGAGAGAGATTGTTATCGGAGCACGTTTTTTTACTATTGACATGGATCCATGACTTTTTTCATAAAATTCTCTAGTTTTAGATATGTTATGTTGGACACATCAAGATCGCTTAATTTCTCCGCTTAGGACAAATAATTAAGTAGATTTTGAAGCGCTACCACTAATTACTTATTGCGTGATATGGAGGACTCTTGAGTACAAGCATCAAATCATTAGCTTTTGCCGTGCTACATTTGTTATTAATTAATTTATTATTAACCAATAAGATTAGGGGCTCATCTTTTAATTGGCGAATGAAATGCCACTCACAAATTAAAGAGCAAAGTACTTTGGGTGGTGTTCAAATCCAACAGAACCATTGTACACTTTTGAGTCGTCTATAATTTTATCCACCACATATCTAACATTTTTATACTACCCATCTTTCTCGAAATGGAAAGTGCCCCACTCACTCACTCAGATTCTAAGTTCTCAACATTAACTTCCACGCTATATATCTCCACAGCAATATTTTGATTGGCTATTTATCTCAATGCCATTTGTAACAAATCTTGTTTATGTGACTCCACTAAAATGATCAACTTTTATAATGTCGAAACTCTACATAATTTACTTTCTTTTTTACAGTTCCAAGTGCAAAAAAAAGAGAAAATTGTGTGTGATGATCACTTCGAAGAACAAACTGACTATTTTTTTTTTTATAAAGTATAGTATATACCCACTTGATGTTGATAGGTGGGACCACTTACTTTAGCAGTGGGATTATGGCAAATATTTTGAATCTTTTGAGAAGGCAAATCGAAATTATGGAGAATTTGCTCGGCATCTCACACACATACCCATTCAAAACAGTTTTTCACTCATTTTATTCTTTTAGAGAGATGGGTAGCATAATATCCGCTTTGTTTATTTTATTTAAAAATAAATTTAGCTAAAAATATAAATCGCTTAGGATTCAAATGAGATCTCGAATATCAACCATCAAGCTTTTTGTCACTTACGCTAGGCGGCTCATTTTTTTTTTTGGCTATATGTATAATACTATGTAATTTATACATATAATTTGAGAACATTATATATATTTGCTAAGAAATTAAAGTTAAAAATGTACATAATTTACTAGAATTATAGGCCAATTCAAGTTGACTATCCAATCTTTTAAAGCTCTAATTTTACAACTCAATTTTTTAAGTTTTTTTAATTTGAATTAGACGATTAACAGCATTTTGAGTTTAAAATTTAAACAAATTACTCATTTTAATAAATATACAATTACGAGAATTGCATTAAGTATGCTAATTAAATCCATAAACAATGCATTCAAATTTAAAATCAAAACGCCGTTAACTAACTCAAATCAAATAAATTAAGAATTAAATATTAAAGTTAAAAAATTTAAAATATAAAATAGTTAACTTAAAATGGTTCACAGCATACAAAGTGGGGACTGGGGAGAGGAGTGGGACTGAGCACTAGAAAACAAGAAGTATCAAGTAAAAAAAATTCTTTTTTGCTTTTTTTTTGGTTGGGGCGGGGGAGGGGGGAAGAACCATGAAAGGATAATAAAGGACAAAAGGAGAAGGCAACCAATCCGAGTATATACGTCGTTGACCACTTTAGTTTTTTTTTTTTTTTTTCTAAAAAAAATAAAATAAAAGAGTAGCATTATTATTGGAAAAATAATTAAATTTAGCTACACTTGCAAGGCAACTGGGCCTTTAGAACCGGGAAAAAAAAAAGAAAAATAAAAAAAGAGAGCCAAAATAAAAAAAAAAGCACAAAAATATATATGACGACAACAAAACTGTTCCCGTTGTCTCATTAGACTATTTAATATAATTTCACAACCACCAACAGCAACCGTATCAGTCATCTAATTACTATTACTATTATTAAAGTGCTTAGTCTCTTCGCAACAAATTAAAATTCTCTCAATCACCCTCCCTCAACTTGGTTTTAACGTCGCTTGGTTTTAATATCAGCGTCGATCCTGAATTTCTGAGAGTGTTAATTGACTGCTTCAGTTGTGAAAACAAATCTTACAACCTTTTTTATTCTGAGGAAAAGAAAAATTATATATCTTATTTGAACTTCGCTTAGAATTTTAAAAAAATGCATATTCGAGTCACCAAATTTGATTAATCGCGAAAACAAAATCAAAGTTATTGAAACAAGCTGCTTGTGAGTTGTGAAGTCTACTATGTACAAACTACATCACATTATTTATATTTAATCAATTATATATTTTTTTAAAAATGATAAAATTATTTTTTAAAATATATATTATCGAATAAATAAATTTTTAAAAAGTAAGTTGATACCGATCGTATCTAGAGCAAGTGGCAAAGAACTTGGTGGTTGATACTCGAGACCCAAGTTCGAATACTAGTTGATTTTTTAATGAAATGAAATAAACGAAGCGGGTAGCGTGTTACCTATCTCTCAAAAAAAAAAAAAAAAGAAAAAAAAAAGAGTAAGTTGATTGATCGAAAATGCTACGACATTTCATGTGACTACTGACATAATTTTAGACCTTTTTTTTTTGATTTTACAGGAATGCTGCAAACTTCACAATTCACACGTGAATGCATGAAAAGAGAGAACTGGAGAAAACGTTCACATTCCACACAAATTAACTAGTCCAATTATCACCCAAAAAATAAAAAGAAAAAAAAAGAAACCGAAGAGGGAAAAAAAAATGCTGTAACTACCCCAACTTGTGGAAAAATTTCCATAACTGTGCGGATCGATTGCACACTTCGTTTATGGCCAATCAAATGCACAGTTATAGCAAGTTCTGAGAAAGCCGTGGGTGGTTGGGTTTATAAGGAAAAAGAAAACTACTCTATTCGCAACACCGTCCTGGAAAAGCCACGCAATTATTACATCACAAATCTGAAAATGGAAACACGTACACTTAGTTTTGTTGGATGGAATGCAAGAATAGTCCCCATGCTATTCCCGTATTTCTACCTAGTCCCTGAGCTGTGAAAAGGTTGCTAACAATTTTTGCATACGAGTCGGATTTAGGAATTGAAAGAGTTTATTATTAGAGACTAAGTTTTGGTATGGATATAATACGAGGACTATCCGATACATCCAACCTTTGTTTGTTTGTTTGTTTCTTTGTTTGTTTGTTTGTTTTGTTTTTTTTGTTTTTGTTCGCACCTGATTAATTGGATGGATTGGGTTCTTCTTTCCCCTTCTTCTCCGCCGCGGCCGCAGCCGCCTCCGCCGCCGCCGCTTCCGCCACGGACTTGAGCTTCTGGAGGTTGAGCCTGACGACGGTGTCGGCGAAGAGCCTGGTGTCGTCCTCCGTGTTGCCCTCGGGGACGTCCACGACGTAGGATTCGAGCACGACGGTCCAGATCTCGTTGCCTCCCGATCCCCGGAACTCGGTGACGGTGGTGACGGATCGGTAGTTCCTGAGGCGGTGCTCGCCGCCGATGATGGTGAACCCGGCGACGCGGCGGTCGTCGTCGAGCACGTCGAGGCGCTCCGTGCTGGTGCTCGCGGGGAGCCCCGAGATGACGCTCACCTCGCGGAGGCACCCCACGCGCACCTCGCCCCCGTCCTTGATGGAGCAGCTCCGGATGAAGTGCTTGTAGATCTGGGGCCGGTCGAACCGCCGCACCACCGCCCACACCTCGGCCGCGGGCGCCATGATCCGCTGCGCCAGGAGCGACGAGCATTGCCCCGGCCCCACCGCGTACCGGTGGTACTCCTCGATCGTCGCCCGCAGCTCCGCGTACTCCTCCGCCGTCAGCCCCGCCGGCACCGCCGGCCCCGGCGCCGGCTCCGGCTCCTCCTCTCCCCCTCCCCCTCCCCCTTCCCCTCCGCCGCCGCTCTCCATGGACGCTTCTCGAACCCACGAGATTTGGGATTTAGGGTCGTAGGGGGGTAAAATAGAGGGAAAGAGAAGAGTGGGGGAAGAGGAGAATGGGGATTTGGAAGGTGAGGCTTTTCAATATTTTATTATATATATATATATATATTTGTTTGTTTACATATTTGAATTGGATAGCTTTTGGATTAAATTTGTTTCCGATTTATTAATTAATTAATAATCATAATAAAAAAAATTTCCAAGACGATGCGGACACGTGGTTTGGGGACTCGGTTGGTCTACGCGGTCGCCGTAGCTTAGACTCACCGCTAAGGGCGCGCACGGATGGGGATCGCCGACCGTTGATTTGATCACGGTCGTTAGATGGACGGGTGGGATCGCAGGGACCTTGCAATCGAGTAGGGCCACTGTTTTCGACGGCCTAATAATGTGCTAAGAACGGATTAAGTTGGGCCGTAAACGGATTAAACTGGGCCGACGATCTAACGAACGTCGTCGTACGAAGCTCAACTTGTAATGGGCTGCTTGAACGAGAAAGTTCCGCGGAACGGTCGTACAACGGATACCATGTCATGAGCCAATAACAATACGACACGTTGGTTTCAACGCCCCGGAAATCGAGAATAATTAGAAATTTTAAAAGAAATAAGCATTAAAAGAAATTGTCCTCGCGATATGTTTTAATGGAGATATATGCTACACCAACACACAACATATTTTACGCCCCCCACCCCCGTCCCCCCTCTACTATTTGAAAGTTTTAAAATTTTAATTGAATTTTTAATATCAAACTAAAATTGATAAGGCCGATGAGAACATGGTGGCAGTACTTGAAAGGATAAAAACTAAAAGAGGTCACGTGCACGTCACCTGCCTCTGGGGGCGGTAAACAGTGTGGGTTTCAAAGTTCAACAGCTTTTAATTTATTCACGAGACCGCGTCTCCTAGACCGGCCAACCAAAAGGCAATACTGAGCTCGGTCTAGGGATGACGTGGTAGAACATCTCCTTATTTTTCCAATCCATCGCTTCATAGACCCGAGTCGATGGAGACGCGACCTCTTCTTCATGCTAGGGTTTTGAGCGTTTACTTAATGGCTTCTTCGTTCTCTCTCTCCCCCTGATTCCTCTTTGCAAGAGCAATGTCGAGGGAGGAGAAGAAGGAGAAGGAGAAGGAGAGTGTGTTAGTGATCTCGATCTCGTCCACGTCTTCGTCCTCGTCCTATGGCGAGGAAGAAGAAGAGGAGGAGGAGGTGGAGGTGAGGTCGGCGGAGGAGAAAGGGAGGGACGACGATGAGTGTTGCATACTCCCCTCCGATCCCTTCGCCGACGATCTCATCCTCAACCTCTCGCTTTGCCAACGCAACGACGACGGCGATGATCTCGCCATTCTCTTCGTACGAGGCCAAGTAATCGATTCTCTTTACTTCCCCTTTCGCTCCTTGGTTCCTACTTTGCACTATTGATTCGTGTTAAATAATTTTTCCTTAATGGAAAGATCATATGATTGCTATTTTTAGGAAACCCTAGTTTACAACGAGGAATTAAGTTCTAACCTTAGTATCTAAGTTTTAAAGAACGGTAAAAGGAGTACTTTTCCTTTCCGCAAACCAGGATCTGGGGGTTTTTACCCGTGTATGAAATTGCCAGAGGTTGTAATTTTTTCCCCCTTCCTTTTTGTGGTTTTATCTCTGCAGGTTTATTGCGGCGTCATGAAACTAAATTGGTAGTAAAAGAACTTGTAATTTAGTATTGATTAACCCTGGCGACACCAATAATTGAAAATAGAATGCCATCTCATTTTTGCGTTTGTGTACAATAAGTTCTGTCAAGAGTACCACAAAAACAACTATAATATTGTGAGAATTTCTTTTGTTGGAATCATTTATATGGAATTAAAATATTGGAGTTCATCAACATGAAACATTCCTTTAAAAAAAAAAATTTCCTGAAGTTTGTCATAAGAATTTCTAATTTCTACGAAATGCAGGTGGCTTGTAGAGATCTTCCCCACCAAAGAAATCTCTGTGCAGAATATCCCTTTAGCAAGACACCTCATGAGAGCTATTGTCCGAAGGTAACCTGATCCTTCTCTTATATTCTGCTGAGGTGTTGCAAATGGATTTTAATGTAGTTTTGATTAACAATTTTGAATTTGGATATAATGGTTTTTGTTTTCCTATTACATTGTTTATTGGTAGTAGATTCCCCAGTAGGGTAATATAAAGGAAGTTGATGCCATTGTCAATGCCAAAAATTTTAAGTTAGAATGTGTTAATAAGATTACTTTTAATAATATTAGATTTCTTACTGTGCTCATGTTGGAATGTGTCACAACTGATTAGAAGTAATGCTTCTTTTGATCTTTGTGCATTCATGCTTATTTTCACTACTACTACATTATAATTTAGACATATGCTCAATGTTACATGTTGCGTTATCATTTGGTGTGCGACAAGTAAGAGCAATTTCTATGGTGTTTCAACTGTAAGATGTTTAGAGATGATTGCGTGGATCTTTTTCTTTCTAGCTTAGGTATAAAGATAATGGTAGATTAAACAAATAAACTTGGTAATTATGTGAATGTAAGGAGGCCATTGCGGTATCTGTTTATGGCCCCTGCTCTTCTTGACGGTTGCTACCTTTTCAAACTTGAAATCTATCTTATGTTTCTTGTAAGTTGGCAACCTTAATTTGCTGGTGACATCTTTTGCTTCTTTGGGCTGAACAAAAACCTAGTAATTTCTGCTTGTTCAATTAAACAAAAAGGGCCAAAGGACAATCTACAAGCTTGACATAATCTCGAGAAAAATGAAGTAGAATTGTGCTAGAATATTTGATCTTATTCATAGGGATTCCAAAAAATCTCATACAAAGTAAAATGATTAAAATATGTTACAACTATCAAACTATCTCTTTGCCTTTCTCATACATAAAGGCATATTGTGATTTTATTAGAAACTCATGACTCCTCAACGATGTTATGTAGTATTCTCTCATTTGGTAATCAATTGCTGCAGTGTTTCTGCTATGTCTGCGAGAAAATAGCTCCCTGTGAGGCTTGGAAGGGACCTCTAGGACACTGCCATGCAACTGACCAAGAAAAGAAATGGAAGGATATGAGGAAGGCTCAGCAATCAGCTCAAGCACAGGAAATTAAGCCTTGCTCTGGAGTGTAAGATCCCCTAAGCACCTCATCCATATTAGCACCTCATTGAAATGGGGATGTTGGCGTTGGAGTAAAAACCATTAAGCATCACTGCTGGTTAATGGCATTTTGGGTTCTTTAGGGGCTAAGCTTGGTACTAGCTATCTGCACAGTGCACCTCTTCGAGAGAAGGTTGATTTTTTGAGCAAATAATTTATACTCCACGTACATGTTTATGTTTTTGTTTAGAGTTTGCAATTGTAAAGTTCCTGTAGTTTGTAAATTTAGTTTTACCATCTTTTTGTTGCCCGAGAAATCTACCGAACGACTTGATAGGCTACAGGTGTTGTCTTCCTCGCACATGTTGGGTTTTCTCCCAGTTACGTGGCTGATGAGACACTGTTTACTAACATCTATAGAAGAGAAGATAAATTACTTTGATGCAGCGATCAATGCTTTTTTTGAGTGAAGTGCAGGATAGGGACTAGTGATGAATTAACCATTCTAATGATAAGTTTATTGCTATTAATAAGGTTGATGGCTTCTCATGACCATTTGATTTTCCGATGTAAGTTAAGAAGTGGCTAAACTTCACATGGAAATATCACCCGCTGGGCCTTTTCTCATGAGTTGGTAATGCTAATCTCTTCATTTTTCTGGTGGCAACTGAAATTTGGCATGCTTCTTTCTTAGCTGACTGTGCAGTATTCCATCTCCAGATCTACTGTCTCTTTTATTTCTGAAGCACAATAATTCAGCATGAGGTATGTGTGACTCTTCTTTCTCTTTTACTCTTTTCCATCTGCAAAGGCATTTCTGTGTCTGCACTAGAGTAGGAAAGCAAAACAGAAAAAAAAAATTAAATAGCTTTTGCCTTATTTCCTATTTTCACATGCATCATTATTGGCATTATGTCCTCTTCAGTGCTTGCTTAACTTGTTTCTTATTACACCATAGTAAAAGTAAAGAATCTTGCAGATTGAGGCACAATGAAGAAGAAATGGTAAATAATATCTTCTATCCTTTTCAGTATTGAATAATTCATAATCAACTTCACTTATCATCCTTCTAAGCTATCTCGTAGAAATTAGGACATTATTTGTGTTTAGAATAAGTTTGAGAGTTTGAATAGTTACTAATAGGTTTCGACTAAAGCATCCTTTCCTCCGTCATGTCATGTGATGTAGTTGTAGAACTGTTTCTTGATAGGGCAAGTCAGATTTATTGAATTTGGTCAAACTCGATCATTTAATTGTGTTTAGATTTAATAAATTTATCTTTCCATATCAAAATTTTGACCTGTTAAATATATCATCCTTTCACCATCCATCTCTTAAAACACTGAAATTTTGGGTGTTATTTATCCTATTGTGCCAGGTTGGGTAAGAACCTGTTGTGTCCTAAAATATAAAGAAAAATTTGCACAAACATTTGCGCTGGCCCTAGAAAAACACTTGTAAAATTAAATCTAAATTTTCCACAAAAAAGCTCTTATTTACAAAGGATTCAATTTATTCCTATGAAACTGATTTTACTATTTGCTTAATGAACAATGGAAGTGTTGTTGATGGTAGTCTGGTAAACCTCTGAAGCTTCTTTGGAAGGTTAGCAAAGGCTAAAAGAAGGAACAGTTTCATACTTATTCCTACGCAGTTTGAACTATAAAATTTGTATAATCTTGATTTTCAAATATATTTCTCTAACATTTAAAAATATGCAAAAGTTTATTCATGCAGGTTGACTATTGAAAGTTGACGGTGGAAATATACTGAAAAATAATATATACTTTAGAGTAGGCCATTTTAAGAAAGAAAAGATTAACTTTAATTATTCAACTAACGGAGATGATGTATTTCCAAACTATGCACCATGGAGAAATATATTTGATTACTGAATAAGTAGTGCAACTGAGAGATTTTCCAGTAGGCATGTGATGGGAACCTCCGCCTTAGCACTTCTACGAGGTGAATAAGCTTGTGCATCTATTATTGCATTCAACCAAAAGCCCGTATTGCCGTTGTTATTGTATTGCAGGTATAAATGTATGTAGTTCCAAAAGCACTCGATTTGGTGCTAAGAAGAAGAAAGCAGTTTCTTGGTCTTTGGATTCATCTAGCACCATGAGAGAAAGAGAGAGAGAGAGAGAGAGAGTTCACACTTATTGCATTGAGAGTTCACACTTATTGCATTTCATATAAGTGCATCACTTACTACGGATAGTTTTCTATAATTATTAATCAAATTATTTCTTGCAAGGATTTGTCCGTAGTTGATATATTCACTGTCGGTCTTTGTTACAACTTGATGCCTTCGGAAAGAATAATGATGTTTCTCCTATTTAAGGTCCACCTGCCTCTCCTCTTTGCAAGCACACCTTCTCTATTGGCGTTGCTACCATGGAAATTTTACATTCAATCTTCTACTTGCTTATTTCTTTTTCCTTCTTCCTATCCAATCCAACTCTTCTCTTGGTTCACTGCCAAATACAGCCCATTTCAAATGACACCCAAATGCAGGTCTATATTGTTCATGTACAAAAGCCTGACAGCACGAGCTTCCGTCGGTTCAAGGATCGGAAAGAGTGGTACGCGTCCTTCTTGCCCAACACCACCCTCGACTCTGGCAAGCCGCGCATGGTCTACGCGTACCGCCACGCGATCAGCGGCTTCGCAGCGTGGCTCACCTCTCAAGAAGTAGAAGCCATGAAATCTACGGATGGCGTTCTCGTAGCCTACCCCGACAGCGAGTATGATGCTCAAACCACCTACACCCCGCAGTTCCTAGGACTAAACGCATGGGAGGACGGCGTTTGGTATGACTCTCAATACGGAGCGGGGCAAGTTATCGGGGTTATCGACAGTGGCTTTAAGCCTGGTCATCCTTCCTTCAGGGATACTGATGTAAATCCGCCGCCGGAGACGTGGAACGGAAGCTGCTACTGGAAACAATCTGTGTGCAACAATAAGCTCATCGGTGCAGTGGGATACATGTCTGGGCGCGTCGTCCCACCTGATGACGACAGCGGCCATGGAACCCACACGGCGAGCACAGCTGGAGGGAATTTTGTGGATGATGCTCACGTACTTGGCATGGCACGCGGCACGGCCTCAGGGACGGCACCTAAAGCTCATCTAGCAATCTATAAGGTGCTACACAATAACAAAACTGCTACCGGTACAGTTGCCAAAGCGCTTGATAGTGACACATTGAGGGGCATCGACGAAGCCATCCGGAATCACGTGAATGTGCTATCCATGTCCCTCGGGAAGGTCAAGAAACCGCTGTATAAGAACGGCATTGCCATAGGATCATATGTGGCAATCACCAAAGGGATCGTCCCGGTGGCCAGTGCCGGAAACGAAGGCCCCTATGAAAGCCTCATAGGGAATGATGCGCCATGGATACTTACCGTCGGAGCAAGCACTACGGACAGGAGGATAAGGGCCATTGTCAAGCTCGGAAATGGTATGGAGCTCTTCGGCGAAACAGCATACCAGCCAGAGGGATTCAACTCGACTCAGCTACCGTTGGTTTATCCGGGGGTGCTACAGACGCAAAAGACCTTGAATTGCAAGAAGGGCTCCATGGACACTTTCGATGTTAAAGGGAAGATCGTGTTGTGCGGGGTTGGACAAATTTCAAGCACCGAAAAGGGTGAGGTCGTTAAGGCAGCAGGCGGTGCTGCGATGATAGTAATGAACCGGCCATGGAACGGGAGCACAACGCCCGCCAAACCCCACATCATCCCAGCGGCCCACGTGAGCTTCACCGATGCGTGGAAGATCGTCACGTACTTCAATTCCACGCCCAACGGAACGGCAGCAATCATCTTCAACGGCACACGAGTTGGCGTTCGACCAGCACCCTCGGTGGCTTCCTTCTCGTCGCGAGGCCCCAGCCTCATGAACGGCAACATCATCAAGCCGGATGTCATCGCACCGGGCGTCAATGTTCTAGCTGCTTGGCCATTCGAGGTAGGACCTAAACCCAACCACCACCTTCGAGCCTCATCTCACACCTTCAACTTTAATTCGGGAACGTCGATGGCGACCCCTCACGTGGCTGGCATTGTGGCGATGTTAAGGAATAACCATCCTGATTGGTCTCCCGCAGCCATTAAGTCAGCGATCATGACCACAGCTTACACAGTCGACGCCGATAGGAATCCTATCGGCGACGATTTCAACTCCACGGGGACACCAGCTAGTGCATACGCCATGGGCTCGGGCCATGTCGACCCATCAGCAGCCAACGATCCGGGCCTCATCTATGACCTTCATCACTATGATTATATCCATTACCTCTGTGGCATGGGCTTCACCGACAAACAAGTCGGAGCCATCGGTGGCGGTTCGGTGCAGTGTTCTAAGGTCCGGGCAATCAGCCCCGAACAGCTGAACTATCCTTCTATTGCGGTGTACCTAAGTGCTAATACGACCGAGGTGACTGTCAACCGAACGGTGACGAATGTCGGGGACGCCGTTACAACCTACAACGTGAAGTACGACGAACCGGAAGGAGTGAGAGTCGACGTTGCGCCTGATAGGCTGCAATTCTCCCGATCCAGGCAGATGAAGGATTTTCGAGTCACGTTGAGCATCAAGCCGGGGAGACCAACAGTTAGGATGGCAGGGCAAGTTGTCGAGGGGCAAATGGCGTGGTCCTCCGGAAAGTACTACGTAAGGAGTCCTATTGCCGTCACAATCCAGTGAAACACGATCGTAGTTTTAAGTCCCATGTGCAAAGCAACATACTAGTTCTTCCCCAGGCGTAAAAGAAAGAAAAAAGAAAAAAAAATAATATAAAATAAATAAAAACATGTCGCCCACCAAAAAACTCTACTCCGTGGAAACTAAGATTCTTCTTCTTTTTCTTGTTTCTTTTTCTTTTTCTTTTTTTAATGGCACTGTGGTGAGAACAAATCCACCTAATTAGGCTGTTCGTGTTTTTGAACTTTGGATCGGGAGAAAGCAAAATAAAAAAAATTATTGGTAGATCAGATCATATCTGTTTTCTATCTCATCTCAACTTAATGCAATTCCTACCATTCGTTGAATAACTTGGCTAGATGCAATGGGACTAGGCCTAGTTTTAGACTTTTGAGTGGATGCCCACTCCGAGAAGCCCACTACAATCCATTGGTCGTGAGTCAATGGCTCAATCGAGTAAAATTATTGCCTTTAGTAACCGTACTAGTTATTAAAAAGGTAAACCAAGTTTAGGCCCAAAAGAGTTGTGAAAACAAAAGATTGTCAAATTACACCCATATTCTGCCAACCTCGACTAGGGATGGAAACGAGCCGAGCTCGAGCGAGCTTATGTCAGCTCAAATTTAGCTTGAAATTAGTTTCGAGCCTAAATCTAGGCTCAAGCTCGGCTTGAAATTAATTCGAGCCGAGCTCGAGTGAGCCTAATTTCGAGTCGAGCCGAGCTCGAGCTCTAAACGAGCCGATTGAAATTCTCGACATTATATAATCAATAGTTTAATTTTTATAGAACATTACCTATAATTTGATGCAACATATTCAATAGTTCAAAATACAAAATAATTATAAGAAATGTGAGCTAGGGTGACTGTCTGACTGGATGAGGGTTAGAGAGAGAGAGAGAGAGAGAGATGGGAAAAAATTAGGGATTTGAAAATTTGAATGTTATCATGTTTTTTCGAGTTTGTTGCCAAAGCTGCGTCTGAAGAGTAGTGTGTTATGTTTAGGTTGGGCCGCTATTGTGGTTGTACTTGTTGGGTTTTTATGGGCCAACAATAATAGCCCAATAAATTAAGAGTCTATATATAATTAATTAAAATTATTAATATAATATAATATATATATAATATATACTTATAATAATATTTATATATTATATATATATATTAATATATATATTACGAGCTTCGAGCTTTTCGAGCCTATATTCGATACGATCGAGGAATACTAACAAGCGTCGACTTGAAATGAATTCGAGATTTTTATTTTGTTCAGTCGGTATTGATTCGGTCCAGCGCGAGCGATGTCGAATTTTATCGAGCGACACGAGGCGAAGCGAGCGGTCGTCTTTGCGCCTAACTCGACAGTTAATTAAACATTTTTCAAGTAGCATATACTAAACCAGTAAATACAATTATAAATTAAATTATTAATTAAAAGTAAAAATGTCTGAAGACCCCCTCAAACTATAAGCAATCTTAAAACAAGCCCCATCAACTTTGCCTTTTTTTTTTTTTTTATTTACACCTCCTTACTGTCGATTATTTAAAATTAAGTGATTTTTCCGAAATAAATTAGAGGCTTTATCAAGTTCATCTATGGTCTCATCAATTTAATAATTATAATTATTTTTTAGCAAATACAATTAGGATGATCAATGGCTAATTTCTAAATGAGCTATTATTTTTTTTAAAAAAAAATTAGCTAAATTAATTAGAACAACTTTAAAAAATTAGAAATTACTGAGGTGTCCATTCCCAAAAGGTTAAGGAGCCTATTTTATAGTTGAGGGAGGCCTACACACAATTATATCTTAATTAATTAACAACTATGAACTATCCTGATCGGACTCCATGTCGGGGGAGGAGGAGAAGGAGAAGGAGAAGGAGAAGGAGAGTGTGTTGGTGATCTCAATCTCGTCCTCGTCTTCGTCCTCCTCCCACGGCGAAGAAGAAGAAGAAGAAGAAGAAGAGGAGGAGGTGGAGGTGAGGTCGTCGGGGGAGAAGAGGGATAACGACGAGTGTTGCATACTCCCCTCCGATCCCTTCGCCGACGATCTCATCCTCAACATCTCGCTTTGCCAACGCAACGACGACGGCGATGATCTCGCCATTCTCTTCGTACGAGGCCAAGTAATCGATTCTCTTTACTTCCCCTTTCGCTCCTTGGTTCCTACTTTGCACTATTGATTCGTGTTAAATAATTTTTCCTTAATGGAAAGATCATATGATTGCTATTTTAGGAAGCCCTAGTTTACAACGAGGAATTAAGTTCTAACCTTAGTATCTAAGTTTTAAAGAACGGTAAAAGGGGTACTTTTCCTTTCCGCAAACCAGGATCTGGGGGTTTTACCAGTGTATGAAATTGCCAGATGTTGTAATTTCTTTCCCCTTCCTTTTTGTGGTTTTGTCTCTGCAGGTTTATTGCGACGTGGTGAAACTAAATTGGTAGTAAAAGAACTTGTAATTTACTATTGATTAACCCTGGCGACACGCCGACACCAATAATTGAAAATAGAATGCCATCTCATTTTCGCGTTTGTGTACAATAAGTTTTCTGTCAAGAATACCACAAAAACAACTATAACATTGTGAGAATTTCTTTTGTAGGAATCATTTATATGGAATTAAACTGTTGGAGTTCATCGACATGTAACATTCTTTTTTCTAAAAAAAAGTTTCCTGAAGTTGATCGTAAGAATTTCTAATTTCTACCAAATGCAGGTGGCTTGTAGAGATCTTCCCCATCAAAGAAATCTCTGTGCAGAATATCCCTTTAGCAAGACACCTCATGAGAGCTATTGTCCGAAGGTAGCCTGATCCATCTCTTATATTCAGCTGAGGTGGTGCAAATATATTTTAATCTAATTTTGATTAACAAGTTTGAATTTGGATATAATGGTTTTTGTTTTCCTATTACATTGTTTATTGGTAGTAGATTCCCCAGTAGGGTTATATAAAGGAAGTTGATGCCATTGTCAATGCCAAAAATTTTAAGTTAGAATGTGTTAATAAGATTACTTTTAATAATATTAGATATCTTACTGTGCTCATGTTGGAATATGTCACAACTGATTAGAAGTAATGCTTCTTTTCATCTTCATGAATTCATGATTATTTTCACAACTACTACTTTATAATTTAGACATATGCTCGATGTTACATGTTGTGTTATCAATTGGTGTGCGACAAGTAAGAGCAATTTCTATGGTGTTTCAACTGTAAGATGTTTAGAGATAATCGCGTGGATCTTTTTTCTAGCTTAGTTATAAAGATAATGGTAGATTAAGCAAGTAATCTTGGTAATTATTTGAATGTAGGGAGGCCATTGCAGTGTCTGTTTATGACTCCTGCTCTTCTTTAAGGTTGCCACCTTTTCAAACTTGAAATCTATCTTAAGTTTCTTGTAAGTTGGCAACCTTAATATGTTGATGACATCTTTTGCTTCTTTGGGCTGGACAAAAACCTTGTAATTTCTGCTTGTTCAATTAAACAAAAAGGGCCAAAGAACAATCTACAAGCTTGACATAATGTCGAGAAAAATAAAATAGAATTGTGCTAGAATATTTGATCTTATTCACAGGGATTCTTAAAAATATCATACTAAATAAAATGATTAAAATATGTTACAACTATCACACTATCTGTTTGCCTTTCTCATACATAAAGGCGTATTGAGTTCTTATTTGATTTTATAGAAACTCGTGACTTCTCAATGATGTTATGTAGTATTCTCTCATTTAGTAATCAATTGCTGCAGTGTTTCTGCTATGTCTGCGAGAAAATAGCTCCCTGTGAGGCTTGGAAGGGACCTCTAGGACACTGTCATGCATCTGACCAAGAAAAGAAATGGAAGGATATGAGGAAAGCTAGGCAATCAGCTCAAGCACAGGAAATTAAGCCTTGCTCTGAAGTGTAAGATCCCCTGAGCACCTCATCTATATTTGCACCTCATTGAAATGGGGATGTTGGCTTTGGAGTAAAACCATTAAGCATCACTTCTGGTTAATGGCATTTTGGGCTCTTTAGGGGCTAAGCTTGGTGCTAGCTGCCTGCACAGTGCACCTCTTAGAGAGAATGTTCATTTTTTGAGCAAATAATTTATACTCCACGTACATGTTTATGTTTTTGTTTTGACTTTGCAATTGTAAAGTTCCTGTAGATTGTAAATTAAGTTTTACCATCTGGTTGATGCCCGAGAAATCTATCTGAAGGACTTGATAGGCTACAGGTGTCGTCTCCTCGCACATTTTGGGTTTTCTTCTAGTTATGTGGCTGATGAGACACAGTTTACTAACATCTATAGAAGAGAAGATAAATTACTTTGATGCAGTGATCAATGCTTTTTTGAGTGAAGTGCGCGAAGGGAATAGTGTTGAATTAACTATTCCAATGATAAGTTAATTACTATTAATAAGGTTGTTGCCTTTTCATGACCACTTGATTTTCCAATGTAAGGTAAGAAGTGGCTAAACTTCACATGGAAATATCACCTGCTGGGCCTTTTCTCATGAGTTGGTAATGCGAGTCTCTTCATTTTTGTAGTAGCATGTGAAATTTGGCATGCTTCTCTCTTAGCTGAATGTGCAGTATTCCATCTCCAGATCTACTCTCTTTTATTTCTGAAGCACAACACTTCAACGCGAGGTATGTGTGGCTCTTCTTTCTTTCTCTTTTACTCTTTCCATCTGCAAAGGCATTTCTTTGTCTACAGTAGAGTAGGAAAGCAAAAAAGGAAAAAAAAAAAAAAGTTTTTGCCTTATTTCCTTTTTTCATATGCATCATTATTGGCATTATTCCTCTTTGGTGCTTGCTTAACTTGTTTCTCATTTCACCATAGTAAAAGTAAAGCATCTTGCAGATTGAGGCACAATGAAGGAGAAATGGTAAATAGCATCTTCTATTCTTTTTAGTATTGAATAATTCATAGTCAACTTCATTTATCTTCCTTCTAAGCTATCTTGTAGACATTTAGGAAATTATTTGTGTTTAGATATTTGAGAAAAATGACTTTAACTGCCATCTGATGAAAAGTAAATTCAGGTATTATATGTAAATGTTACGAAGGATAGGTGTGAAGATGAAATTTGCTAGGTGGGTTTTTCAGTCGGGTCCAATTTGCTTAGACCCAAAATATTTGTTTGGTTGTAACACTATTTGGCTCAGCTATCCCTTTAGGTTGAAGCCTTAGAGAGCTTTAGAACAGCATATGTATTAACTTCATCGCATCCTGCAAGATAATAAGATGACTTGTGTCTTTTACGTTGAAAGTTGATTTATAGTTTTTGACAATAAGATAGCCACTTAGGCCAAAGTCGGAATAAGTTATCCAAGGATTGCTTATTCAGTATAAGGATTTTCTAAAATGATTGTAAAAAAGAAGTTTGATTTTTTGCTTCTTAAAAGATTTTGATATTCACGATCTGGCAGAATAACATATTTTACTTGTAAGGTGATATATTTTATCTGAAAAAATAGTTTGAAGGCCGAATAAGTATTCAATTCGAGACATTTGATCATACTCCTTATTTACCAAATGTACAATCTTCTCAAGTAAATCATGAAATTATTCCTTTGATGGAGAGCATTGTGTTAAAAGTAATAGCAGGGAAGATGTTTTAGATTTCTTTTCATATGAGACTGAGCAAGTGTTCTCATGTAAAGAGAAAGATGTGGTGGATTCTGCAATTCAACAAAATGTGACAGCAATGGGACTCCTAACATGATATTTGCTACAGACCCGTGCCATTTTCCATTGTGAGACCTTTTTTAGGATTCTACTCTGCTGACTCCTTGATGCATAATGTGATCTATAAAGTTTTCTTTTGATTAACTTGGAGAGCTGCAGCTTTTTAGGTTTAACTTCAAAGCTCACTCTTTTGGGTTCATCAATTTGCACCCTGTGAAGGTTTTTTTTGCATCCTCTGCATTCATTGCCATCTGATTAATTATGATTTTTGTGGAATTTGCATTAAGGTATACTCGTACAATCATTATTATCTTAGATCAAGAGAAATGGCCTTAACTTCCGAAGTCTTACTTGTTAGAGGCTGAACCGAACTCTACTCCAAATACAGTACCTACCCTTCAATTCTTAGATTCGGTTTCTTGGTTACACTTTTCTATAATGCCAAAAATTTTCTGTTCTACCTTATTTTAAACAAGCCAAGTCGAAGTAGAATATGATTCATAGTGTGGCAGAGAAAGAAAAAATAGTAAGAGATAGTGATGACATTAAGTGGTCCTAAAATGAGTTCATTTACCAGGAGTTACTATGTTGTTATGTGGTGCACTTGCTTGATAAATTGATCACTTTATGTATCTATGCTTTGTTGCGAGCCTGCTAAACAAATTGATCAAATGTTAGAAAATGCAGAGAATCTTTTAAGATACGGCTATTAAACCAACTTATTTACTTAAAAATTTATTTAAAAATTCGGTCTTTTTGAAGCTTCTATAGAACTGTTATTTGTATAGTGTTATAGAACTGTTGTTTGTATAGAGTTTGAATAGTTTCTAATAGGTATCTACTGAAGCATCCTCTCCTCCGTCTTGTCATGTGATGTAGCTGTAGAACTGTTTCTTGACTATTGTAAGTTGACGGTGGAAATATACTTAAATAATATTTATTTAAGAGAAGGCCATTTTAAGAAAGAAAAAGTTAACTTTAATCATTTAACTAATGGAGAGGGTGTATTTCCAAACTATGCACTATGGAGAAACATGTTTCATGACTAAAATTTTGTAGCAGTAATGCACTTTACAGTGATACTATGCATTAAAAAAAGTTTGAAAAAAGAATATCATGCATATAGGTGATTGTAATTAGTATAACTGGGGAGATTTTCCAGATTTTCCTGTGCGTATAGGCAAGTGCACGGGAACTTTGGCGTTAGCACGTCTTCTATAAAAGGGTGAATAAGCTGGTGCATCTATTATTGCGTTCAACCAAAAGCCCGTATTGCTATTGTTATTGTATTGCAGGTATAAATGTATGTAGTTCAAAAGCACTCGACTTGGAACTAGGAAGAAGAAAACACTTCTGGGTCTTTGGATTCACCTAGCACGATTAGAGAGAGAAAGAGTTCACTTATTGCATTTTATAATTGATAAAAGTGCGCCGCATGGCATCCTTACTACGGATCGTTATTTTTTTGAGAGAAAGGTAGCACGCTAGTTACTTCATTCATTAGATAAATAAATTTAACTATATAGAGTGAGACTGCTAAGACCTTGAAAAAGACAAAAGTAAAAACAAAACGTCAAATCGAAGGGTATAGCAAACACTGATGTCACTCGGTTCTATAAAAATCTGTCCACTTTTTTGCCAACACTCCAAATACTACGGATCATTATTAGATATCTAAAATGTAACCTGTTTGCTATAATTAATCAAATTATATCTTGCAAAGATTTGTCCATAGTTAATTTGTCCACTATTTGGTCTTTGTTACATCTTGATGCCCTCGGAAAGAATAATGATGCAGATGATTATTTTTCCTATTTAAGGTCCACTTGCCTCTCCTCTTTGCAAGCACATTCTATTGCCTTGCTAGTTGCTACCATGGATATTGTACATTCAGTCTTCTACTTGCTTATTTCTTTTTCCTTCTTCCTATCCAATCCAACTCTTCTCTTGGTTCACTGCCAAATACAGCCCATTTCTAATGACACCCAAATGCAGGTCTATATTGTTCATGTACAAAAGCCTGACAGCACGAGCTTCCGTCGGTTCAAGGATCGGAAAGAGTGGTACGCGTCCTTCTTGCCCAACACCACCCTCGACTCCGGCAAGCCGCGCATGATCTATGCATACCGCCGCGCGATCAGAGGCTTCGCGGCGTGGCTCACCGCTCAGGAAGCAGAAGCCATGAAATCCATGGATGGCGTTCTCGTAGCCTACTCCGACTTCGAGTATGATGCTCAAACCACCTACACCCCGCAGTTCCTAGGACTAAACGCATGGGAGGACGGCATTTGGTATGACTCTCAATACGGAGCGGGGCAAATTATTGGGGTCATCGACACCGGATTTAAGCCTGGTCATCCTTCCTTCAGGGATACCGATGTAAATCCGCCGCCTGGGACGTGGAACGGAAGCTGCTACTGGAAACAATCCGTGTGCAACAATAAGCTCATCGGTGCAGTGGGATACAGGTTTGGGCACACCGTCTCACCTGAGGACAATAACGGTCATGGAACCCACACTGCGAGCACAGCTGCGGGGAATTTTGTGGATGATGCCCACGTACTTGGCATGGCACGCGGCACGGCCTCAGGGACGGCACCTAAAGCTCATCTAGCAATCTATAAGGTGTTACACAACACCAAAACTGCTACTGGTACAGTGGCCAAAGCGTTTGCTAGCGACACTTTGAGGGGTATCGATGAAGCGATACGCAATCACGTGAACGTGCTATCCATGTCCCTCGGGACGGTGACGCATCAGCTGCATGCGAATCCTATTGCCATAGCATCATACGCAGCAATCACCGAAGGGATTGTCCCTGTGGCCTGTGCTATGAACGAAGGGCCCTATAAAAGCATCATAGCGAACGATGCGCCGTGGATACTTACCGTTGGAGCAAGCACTACGGACAGGAGGATAAGGGCCATTGTCAAGCTCGGAAATGGTATGGAGTTCTTCGGCGAAACAGCATACCAGCCAGAGGGATTCAATTCGACTCAGCTACCGTTGGTTTATCCGGGGGTGCTACAGACGCAAAAGACCTTGAATTGCAAGAAGGGCTCCATGGACACTTTCGATGTTAAAGGGAAGATCGTGTTGTGCGGGGTTGGACATATTTCAAACATCGAAAAGGGTGAGGTCGTTAAGGCAGCGGGCGGTGCCGCGATGATACTAATGAACCAGCCGTGGAATGGGAACACGACGTACGCCGAACCCCACGTCATCCCGACGGCCCACGTGAGCTTCAGCGATGCGTGGAAGATCCTCACGTACTTCAACTCCATGCCCGATGTAACGGCAGCAATCATCTTCAACGGCACACAATACGGCGCTCGACCATCACCCTCAGTGGCTTTCTTCTCGTCGCGCGGCCCTAGCCTCATGAATGGCAACATCATCAAGCCGGACGTCATTGCACCGGGCGTCAACGTTCTAGCCGCTTGGCCATTCGAGGTAGGGCCTAAACCTGACCAGCACCTTCAGCCCACAACTCACACATTCAACTTCGATTCGGGAACGTCGATGGCGACCCCTCACGTGGCCGGCATTGTGGCAATGTTAAAGAATAACCATCCTGATTGGTCTCCTGCTGCCATTAAGTCGGCGATCATGACTACCGCTTACATGGTCGACGCCGATGGGAATCCTATCGGCGATGATTCCAAGCCCGCGGGGACCCCAGCAAGTGCATATGCCATGGGCTCGGGCCACGTCGACCCGTTGGCGGCCAACGACCCGGGCCTCGTCTATGACCTTCATTACTATGATTATATCCATTACCTCTGCGGCATGGGCTTCACTGACGCACAAGTCGGAGCCATCGGTCGCGGTTCGGTGCAGTGTTCTAAGGTCCGGGCGATCAGCCCGGAACAGCTGAACTATCCTTCTATGGCGGTGTACCTAAGTGCTAGTACGACCCAGGTGACGGTCGACCGAACGGTGACGAATGTCGGGGACGCCGTTTCGACCTACGAGGTGAAGTACGACGAACCGGAAGGAGTGAGAGTTGAAGTTACGCCTGATACGCTGCAATTCTCCCGAGCCGGGCAGATGAAGGATTTTCAAGTGACATTAAGCGTCGAGCCCGGGAGCCCAACAGTTAGGATGGCGGGGCAAGTTTTTGAGGGGCAAATGGCGTGGGTCTCCGGAAAGTACTACGTAAGGAGTCCTATTGCCGTCACAATCCAGTGAAACACGGTATTAGTTCTCGAGTCCCATGTGCAAAACAACGTACTAGTTCTTTCCCCGGCGTGTAAAAAAGAAAACATAATATAAAATAAATAAAAAACATGTTTGTCTACCAAAAGGCTCTACTTCGTGGAAACTAAGATTCTTCTTCTTTTTTCTTGTTTGTTTTTGTTTTTTTCTTTTTTTTTTCTTTTTTTATTATTATTATTATGGTGTCTGATCAGATGAAGCAATCGGACTGAGCCCAGTTTGAGTGGAGTGTGCACTCCGAGAAACCAACTACAATCCATTCCTCGTGGGTCAACAGAGCAAAATTATTGCCTAAAAATAGCCGTACAAGTAAATAAAAGGTCAAAAAAGTATGGGAACAAAAGTAGTGAAAACCAAAGATTCTCGAATTACGCCCATATTCTACCAAGCGCGACAAAAGTTAAACATTTTTCAAGTATCCTATACAAAACCAGCAAATACAACTAGAAATTAACTATTTAATCCAAAATAAAAAAAATGTTTGAAGACCAACACCCCCCCGCTCCTCAACTATAAGCAATCTTAAAACAGGCCCCTTCAACTTGGCCTTTATATTTTTATTTGCACCTCCCCACTGCCGATTATTTGAAATTGAGTGATTTTTCGGAAATAAATTAGAGGCTCTATCAAGTTCATCTATGGTCTCATCAATTTAATAATTTTAATTATTTTTTAACAAATAAAATTAGGACAATTAACGACTATTATCTAAATGAGCTATTAATTGTTTTTTCCGTAAAAAATAGCTATATTAATTAGAACAACTTAAAAAAAAAAAATTAGTGAGGTGTCCATTCCAAAAAAGTCGAGGAGCCTATTTTATACTTGAGGGGGCTGCAAACAATTATATATCTTACTTAATTAACAACTATCCTGATCGGACTCCAAATAAATTAAAAAGAAATAAGGAAATGATTGCATCCAAAACCATGCCCAAAAAACAAAAAAAAAAAAGGAAATTGAAAAGTTCTCCCTGCTTGGTCAAGGAGAGAACCTAACCAGCTTCAGTGGCAATCCCACTGCTCGTTCAGTCACTTCTATAAACCGGCTCTTTGTTTTCAGCAATAAATAAAACACCACTTCAAGAACATTTATACGCTTAACCTTTCCAACTACCCTAATATATATATATATATATATATATATATATATATATATATATATACACGNCGTCTTATTTGTTCACTAGTGTGGTTTGTATTATGTGAAAATTTTGTCACAGAGGTAATGAAATAGAAAGGTACGATAGCCTTGTATGATACAATATTGGATACCCCAACTCCCCGGAGGGGGGGAAGTTGAAGAGAGATTAAAGTTAGGGTAAGGGGCAATTTGTTCTCTATTATTGGCTGCACTTCAGGACAGTGTTCTCTATTATTGGCTCCACTTTGTGGTTAGAAACTTAAATATTTTAAGTTCCTGTAGCCTACTATGCCTGGAAATCAGGCTAACTAGGGGAGGCAATCTAAACTTGCTGATATTTTTCATGACAATGAACCATTCATTGATATCATGGTAAATTTAGTATTATAAACCTTTGCCCTTTGGACGCATCTAACATATCTAATAAAGAAAACATACAGATCGTAATGAACATTGTATGCTTGCATTTGCTTAATGAAGAAAAAGGGAATTAAAATACAAAGATTTTGCATAACCACATAAAGTTGAAGGAATAAAGCTCGACGTACCTTAGAATATGCTCCAAAATAAACTGCTTGCTTGCTTGCGGATAATGCCAGTTATCATCCTCTCATAAATTGCACACAGGACAGCATCTTCAGTACATTTTGGTGTACTGATAAAAAAAATGCTCAAAATAGAGGACTTATGAATACCCTGAATTCATCATGATTTTAGATATTGTAAAACATTGCAAAGTATGCTTCCGAAAGTTAAATTAGAATTGTACATACTTGATGCACGGATACCCTTCAGAAGTCTTAGCAACATCTGACAGTTGTTTATGTCTGATGCAGTGTTTTTGTTACGCCTGCGAAGTAGCTGCTCCCTGTAAGCAGTGGGAAGGAACATATGGGCATTGCGATGTATCGAAAAAGTAATAAAGGAGAATTTAGAAGGCTTGGTATGCACTTCCAGGAGAGAATGGAATTTAAGAATGCTGATCTGTAGACCCCCTTACTCTGTTCCAAGAGGATTTGGGGGATATCTTAAGAAGGTAAATGTTTTGGTAGTGTATTGCTAAAGGCTTTTTTATACCAGGGACTGATAAATACCATCATAAGTCGATAAAGAATCACAATGGAATTTAACTTCTTTCAAATTAATAAGACATAAACACGGGCATATCGTAACTACGTCCAACCCCACGAAAACTATCATACTTGGGATTCTCGCTATTCGTAGAATTCTAACTTTTCCAGCTACAAGTGGAATTTCTCTATGCTCTACCATGCATGCCCTGCGGCCTCGCAGGGAACTGTCTCAACACTATTCCTTCAACCAAAGATTACGAAGAGGAGGAAGGGAAAAAAAAAAGTCGAGATGTTTAAAGTAACTTTTTATCTATTCCAGTTAAGCAAACTCTGGCTTTGGCCACTTTTAACAAGTGCATAGTGCCGCAAACTAGGCAACAACCTTACCAGCTAAAATATTATTCCTCAACAAAAGAAAACAGCATATCTAACACGACCAAAATCAAACACATCGATTGGATTACTACAATTACATTGTTCCCGAATCCCGAATAATTTTATAACATCAACACAAGGACAGTATTAGCACATTCTGGTAGGGAAATTCGCACCGACTTCGCTTACACATTCATTCAAATGATCAACTGCACAAAAATTACAGCAACACAAACATATTACAAAACAGACTAGTTAACTTTGTGTAGGCATTAAGTAACGGAGATAATCAATCAAGCATCATCATCATAAGAGGCATGGAAGTCCGTAGAACAACCTGGGGCGTCTGGATCCTCGGCGCCGCAGCAGTCGTAGAACTTGGCCGCATAAGGCGGATCATCCGGTCCAAGCTCGTAGTACCTTCGATCAACAAGAATAAAAGAATCGGGAAGGATCTATTTAATCCTTCGATTTGAACAGGTTGGCTTAACTCTTCAGATTAATCTGAAGAAGAAGATGAAGACGAAGAAGGAAAAAGAGAGAGAGAGAGAGAGAGAGAGAGAGAGAGAGAGAGATCGTGGTGTGGTTAGTGTTTAGGGTTTAGGGATTAGTCGGTGACCTCTTCTGGTCGTCGTGGCGTCGGCAAACGAAGAAGGAAGGGTGGAACCTGCAGGAGGCGGGCGTGTTTTTGGGGGGATCGAAGCGTTGCTTGCATCGCCGACACAGCTTCTCCACCGCAGCAGCAGCAGCAACCACCACGCCCTCTACTGCTTCCGACATCTTCTTTCTTTCTTCCTTCCTTTCTTTCTTTCTTTCTCTCGCTCTCCCTCGCCCTCCCCCACTCGCTCTCCCCCTCCCTCTCCGCCCCTTGTCTTCTCTGATCCCCGAGCCACGCGTCGTCACGAGGCCCATATATATAGATAAGGCCGGCTTCTTGGGCCGGCCCATTGTGACGCGGGTGCGAGCGGATCGGACGGTTCAGAAAGTTTAGGTCAGGCCCGCTCCCGGATCAAACTAAACCGAAAACTCGCAGGGATTGCGATTGCGGAGTCATGAGCTTTTGAAAAGAACTTCCTTGGTCGGGATGGTAGGAAAATTATGTTACGTGCAGTTAAAAAATGTGATTAAAAAATATGATGTTTATTTTCGTACGTAATATTATATTCCGCATATCGCGATTAGTTGGTTAAGATATATTTTTTACGGAGAACGCAGAAGTATATTCCTATATTCTTTTACCCCATCTTTATTTTATCTAATAACATTAAATAACTTTGGACGTTTCCTATAGAAAATAGGATTAGAGTAGGAACTGGTGACCTACCTAGAGTATATAGGACTAGAGGTTGAACTGGCTTTTTGGCATTCAGTTTATTCTTGTTTAAGTATTTTAGTTTTAGGAACAAAGCAGTGGAACACCCAAATATCATCTCAAGTAAAATTAACTACCAGACAACAGAAAATTACGGCAGGGACATTAAGGACTTCACCTTCATGAGCAGCAATCTCAGACAGATAAGTTGCATTGTGCCTTGTGTTTTCACTCGGGTCAGTGAATTCAATGATTAAGCCGTACTTTCCAATCTGCATGTCACAACAAAAAATTTACTCAAATAGAAACTTTTATAACTAAAAATTCTTAAACAACATATGGAACTAAAATAATGACATAGAACACCTGAAATAAAGAACATAGAACAGACAAGTAAAGCAGAACCTGTTAATTGACAAGATAATAAGTAATTCTTAGTGCATCTTTGTTGGAAGAAGAATTTGAGGAACACTTGTAATTAAAATAGCATATTATTCAGGGGTTGATTATGTAGATCATGACATACTAATAATTCCGATATATTTAAGGCCTATTAGTTGGTAAAAGATATACTTTCTCATTTGACAATCATTTAGTAGTTTGATCCTCAGCTTGCCTCTTTGCTGTACCAGATGGGGTGTTTAACTTGCCTCTCACAAATAAATTACTCATACAAAGTTTCATATCTATTCCTAAAAAGTTTGAACTATAAAATTTGTGTAATCTTGATTGTCAAATACATTTCTCCAACATTTAAAAGTATGCAAAATTCTATTCATGCAGGTTGACTATTGTAAGTTCACGCGCGGTAGAAATATACTTAAAAATAATTTTTATTCAAGAGTAGGGCCATTTTAAGAAAGAAAAAGTTAACTTTAACATTCAACTAATGGAGAGGATGCATTTCCAAACTATGCACTATGGAGAAACATATTTCAAGACTACAATTTTGGAGTAATTATGTATTCAACTACTTTACAGTTTACAGTGATAATAATATGCATGAAAAAAAATTTGAAAAAAGAATATCATATAAGTGATTGTAATAATAAGTAGTATAACTGGGAGATTTTCCAAATTTCCCTGTACGTATTGCGGTATTGGCATGTGCATGGGAACTTCAGCATTGGCACCTCTTCTATGAAAAGGTGAATAAGCTGGTGTATCTATTATTGCGTTCAACAAAACGCCCGTATTGCCATTTGCAGCTATACATGTATGTAGTTCAAAAGGCACTTGATTTGGAACTAGGTAGAAGAAAACACTTCTGGGTCTTTGGATTCGTCTAGCACGATTAGAGAGCAGGAGAGAGAGTTCACTTATTGCATTTCATAATTCATATAAGTGCACCACATGGCTTCACTTACTACGGATCATTATTAGTTATCCATAATGTAACCTGTTTTCTATAATTAATCAAATTATTTCTCGCAACGATTTGTCCGTGCATGGTTATTTCTTGCGAACATTTGGAAAGGATCCTATTTAAGGACCATATGCCTCTCCTCTTTGCAAGCACACCTTCTCTATTGCGTTGCTACCATGGAAATTTTACACTCAATCTTCTACTTGCTTATTTCTTTTTCCTTCTTCCTATCCAATCCAACTCTTCTCTTGGTTCACTGCCAAATAAAGCCCATTTCAAATGACACCCAAATGCAGGTCTATATTGTTCATGTACAAAAGCCTGACAGCACGAGCTTCCGTCGGTTCAAGGATCGGAAAGAGTGGTACGCGTCCTTCTTGCCCAACACCACCCTCGACTCCGGCAAGCCGCGCATGGTCTACGCGTACCGCCAAGCGATCAGCGGCTTCGCAGCGTGGCTCACCTCTCAAGAAGTAGAAGCCATGAAATCTACGGATGGCGTTCTCGTAGCCTACCCCGACAGCGAGTATGATGCTCAAACCACCTACACCCCGGAGTTCCTAGGACTAAACGCATGGGAGGACGGCGTTTGGTACGACTCTCAATACGGGGCGGGGCAAATCATCGGGGTTATCGACACCGGATTTAAGCCCGGTCATCCTTCCTTCAGGGATACTGATGTAAATCCGCCGCCAGAGACGTGGAACGGAAGCTGCTACTGGAAACATTCCGTGTGCAACAACAAGCTCATCGGTGCAGTGGGATACAAGCATGGGCGCACCGTCTCACCTGAAGACAAGAACGGTCATGGAACCCACACAGCGAGCACAGCTGCGGGGAATTTCGTGGATGATGCTCACGTACTCGGCATGGCACGCGGCACGGCGTCAGGGACGGCACCTAAAGCTCATCTAGCAATCTATAAGGTGCTACACATCACCAAAACTGCGAGTACTGGTACGGTTGTCAAAGCGCTTGTTAGTGACACATTGAGGGGCATCGACGAAGCGATCCGGAATCACGTAAATGTGCTATCCATGTCCCTCGGGTTGGAGAAGCAACGGCTGCATGCGGACTCTATTGCCATAGGATCATACGCAGCAATCACCAAAGGGATCGTCCCGGTGGCCGCTGCCGCAAATGCAGGCCCCTTCGCGAGTGTCATAGCGAATGATGCGCCGTGGATACTTACCGTCGGAGCAAGCACTACAGACAGGAGGATAAGGGCCATTGTCAAGCTCGGAAACGGTATGGAGCTCTTCGGCGAAACAGCATACCAGCCGGAGGGATTCAACTCGACTCAGCTACCGTTGGTTTATCCAGGGGTGCGAAAGACGCAAAAGACCTTGAATTGCTTGAACGGCTCCATGGACACTTTCGATGTTAAAGGGAAAATCGTGTTGTGCGGGGTTGGACATATTACAAACATCGAAAAGGGTGAGATCGTTAAGGCAGCAGGCGGTGCGGCGATGATACTAATGAACCAGCCGTGGAATGGGAACACGACGTTCTCCGAACCCCACGTCATCCCGACGGCCCATGTGAGCTTCAGCGATGCGTGGAAGATCATCACGTACTTCAACTCCACGCCTAACGGAACAGCAGCAATCACCTTCAACGGCACACAATACGGCGTTCAACCATCACCCTCGGTGGCTTACTTCTCGTCTCGCGGCCCTAGCCTCATGAACGGCAACATCATCAAGCCGGACGTCATCGCACCGGGCGTCAACATTCTAGCCGCTTGGCCGTTCGAGGTAGGACCTAAACCCAACCACACCCTTCCGCCCACAACTCACACATTCAACTTCGAATCGGGAACGTCGATGGCGACCCCTCACGTGGCCGGCATTGTGGCAATGTTAAAGAATAACCATCCTGATTGGTCTCCCGCCGCCATTAAGTCGGCAATAATGACTACAGCTTACACAGTCGACGTCAATGGGAAGCCTATCGGCGACGATTCCAAGCCCATGGGGACCCCAGCTAGTGCATACGCCATGGGCTCGGGCCACGTCGACCCGACGGCGGCCAACAATCCAGGCCTCATCTATGACCTTCACCATCAAGATTATATCCATTACCTCTGCGGCATGGGCTTCACCGACAAACAAGTCGAAGCCATCGGCCGCGGTAAGGTGCAGTGTTCTAAGGTCCGCGCGATCAGCCCGGAACAGCTGAACTATCCTTCTATTGCCGTGTACCTAAGTGCTAATACGACCGAGGTGACGGTCAACCGAACGGTGACGAATGTCGGGGACGCCGTCACGAGCTATGAGGTGAAGTACGACGAACCGGAAGGAGTGAGAGTCGAAGTTACGCCTGATATGCTGGAATTCTCCCGTGCCGGGCAGATGAAGGATTTTCGAGTCAAGTTGAGCATCAAGCCGGGGAGCCCAACAGTTAGGATGGCAGGGCAAGTTGTCGAGGGGCAAATGGCGTGGTCCTCCGGAAAGTACTACGTAAGGAGTCCTATTGTCGTCACAATGCAGTGAAACACGATAATAGTTTCGAGTCCCACGTGCAAAACAACATATATATTAGTTCTTTCCCAGGCATGACCAAAAAAAAAAAAAAGATAATAAATAAAACAAAATAAATAAAAACATGTTGTCTACCGAGAAGCTCTACAGTGTGGAAACTAAGATTCTTTATCTTCTCCCTGTTTGTTTTTACTCCTTTTTTTCTTTTTTTTTTTTTTATGGCAATGTGGTGAAAACAAATCCGCCTATTTAGGCTGCTCTTGTTTTTAAACTTTCGAATATTTGAAATTGAGTGAATTTTCTGAAATAAAGTAGAGGCATTATCAAGTTCATCTATGGTCTCATCAATTTAATAATTTTAATTATTTTTTAGCAAATAAAATTAGGACAGTTAATGGCTAATATCTAGATGAGCTATTAATTGTTTTTTTTTTGGAAAAAAAAACATTAGCTAAATTAATTAGAACAACTAAAAGAAATTAGAAATTAGTGAGGCGTTCATTCCGAAAAAGTGGAGGCGCCTATTTTATAGATGAGTGGGGGGCCTGCAAACAATTATATATCTTAATTAATTAACAACTATCCTGATCGGACTCCAAATAAATTAAAAAGAAATAACGAAATGATCGCATCCAAAACCCTGCGATAACACACCAGTAAAAGAACATTTGTATGCTCAACCTTTTCAACAACCCCTAATATAAAAATATCCAGAAGAAATTAAGATATCAAATAGAACCTATTATTTTAGTAACATGACCTCTCACTTACCTTCCCCTCCCAGGAGCATGACGACCGTGGAAGAAGAGAAGGATAGCAAGAAGAATAGTGTAAAGATAGAGGAGGCCAAAGAAGAAGGGGATGATTCCGACGATGATTGTTACGAGATCGATCCCATCGACTTCGCCCGCATACTCACCTTGAAAGTCTCTGATGATGTTGTTCTTGTTTCTGAGAAGGAACCAGTAAGAAATCAATCTCTACCCCCTTAATTCTACCACCATAATCAAAGTTTTAAAACTAAAGGGCGATTCGATACTTAAAACCCGATTGAATTATATGATGTTGATCACTACAATAGGTTGCACTGAGGGACTTCCCCCATCCAAGGCACCTGTGTGCGAATTTCCCCTTCAACACTTCTCCCCATGAGAGTTACTGCAGCCAGGTTCCTTTTTCTTTTCTTTTTTTTTTCTCTTTTGAAGTGTTTCTTGATCAAATTTCTCATCTTATTTGTTCACTGGTATGGTTTGTATTATGTGAAAATTTTGTCACAGAGGTAATGAAATAGAAAGGTACTATCACCTTGTATGATACAATATTGGATACCCCAACTCCCTGGGGGGGGGGGCACGTTATGGTTAGAAACTTAAACATTTTAAGTTCCTGTAGCCTACTATGCCTGGAAATCAGGCTAACTAGGGGAGGCAATCTAAACTTGCTGATATTTTTCATGACAATGAACCATTCATTGATATCATGGTAAATTTAGTATTATAAGCCTTTGCCCTTTGGACTCATCTAATATGTTTAATAAAGGAAACATACAGGACATATGAACATTGCATGCTTGCATTTGCTTTATGAAGAAAAAGGGGACTAAAATACAAAGATTTTGCCATAGCCACATAAAGTTGAAGGAATAAAGCTCGACGTACCTTAGAATATGCTCCAAAATAAACTGCTTGCTTGCTTGCGGATAACGCCAGTTATCCTCTCATAAATTGCACACTGGACAGCATCTTCAGTATAAAAAAAAATGCTCAAAATAGAGGAGTTATGAATACCCTGAATTCATCATGATTTTAGATATCGTAAGACATTGCAAAGCATGCTTCTGAAAGTTAAATAAGAATTGTACATACTTGATTCACGGGTACCCTTCAGAAGTCTCAGCAACATCTGACAGTTGTTTATGTCTGATGCAGTGTTTTTGTTACGTCTGCGAAGTAGCTGCTCCCTGTAAGCAGTGGGAAGGAACAGATGGGCATTGCGATGTATCAAAGAAGTAATAAAGGAGATTTTAGAAGACTTGGTAAGGACTTCCCGGAGAGGGCAGAATTTTAAGTCTGCTGATATGTAGAACCCTTACTCTGTTCCAAGAGGATTTGTGGGATATCTTAAGAAAGTTAAATGTTTTGGCAGTTTATTGCTAAAGGCTCTTTCATACCAGGAACTGATAAATACCATCACGAGTTGATGAGGAATCAGTGGAATTTAACTTCTTTCAAATTAATTAAGACATAAACACGGGCATATCACAAGTACGTCCGACCCCACCCCACGAAACTATCATACTTGGGATTCTCGCTATTCATAGAATTCTAACTTTTGCAACTATAAGTAAAATTTCTCTCTGTTCTATCATGCATGCTCAGCGGTCTCGCAGGGCACTGTCTCAACACTATTCCTTCAACCAAAGATTACGAAGAGGAGGAAGGAGAAAGAGAGTCGAGATGTTTAAAGTAACTTTTATCTATTCTAGTTAAGTAAACTACAGTTTTTGCCTCAACCAAAGATTACGAAGAGCTAGAATATGTTTCCTTAACAAAAAAAAAAAAAGGAGCATATATCACACAAATAAAATCAAACACATTGACTGGATTTCTACAATTACATCGTTCCCGAATAATTTCATGAAATTAACACAAGGACAATATTAGCACATTGGCACCGACTTCGCTTACACATTCAAATGATCAACTGCACAAAAATAACAGCAACACAAATATAGTACAAAACAGACTAGTTAACTTTGTGGAAGTATTAAGTAACGGAGATAATCAATCAAGCATCATCACCATAAGAGGCATGGAAGTCCGTAGAACAACCTGGGGCATCTGGATCCTCGGCGCCGCAGCAGTCGTAGAACTTGGCCGCATAAGGCGGATCATCCGGTCCAAGCTCGTAGTACCTTCGATCAACAAGAATAAAAGAATCGGGAAGGATCTATTTAATCCTTCGATTTGAACAGGTTGGCTTAACTCTTCAGATTAAGAAGAAGAAGAAGAAGAAGATGAAGAAGAAGGAAAAAGAGAAAGAGAGAGAGATCGTGGTGTGGTTGGTGTTTAGTGTTTAGGGTTTAGTCGGTGACCTCTTCTGGTCGTCGTGGCGTCGGCAAACGAAGAAGGAAGGGTGGAAACTGCAGGAGGAGGGCGTGTTTTTGGAGGGATCGAAGCGGCGCTTGCATCGCCTACACAGCTTCTCCACCGCAGCAGCAGCAACCACCACGACCTCCCCTGCTTCCGACATCTTCTTTCTTTCTTCCTTTCTTTCTTTCTTTCTTTCTTGAGCTCTCCCTCGCCCTCCCTCCCTCTCTCTCTCTCTCTCTCTCTCTCTCTCTCTCTCCCCGCCCCTTCTGTTCCCTCCCTCCGTGCCTCGCGGCGTTACGAGGCACATATATATAGATAGAGACACACGTACAAAGAACGTGTCTTATTGGGCAGGCCCATCATGCGGCGGGTTCGGGAGGATCCGACGGGTTCATAACTTGGAAATTGATCGGATTAGGTCGGGCCCGCTCGGACCCACCCCGGGACTAAGATTGGTTGATACCAAACTAAACTCAGCACCTGCCCTTTTATTGTGGTCATGAGCTTCGCAAATAACTTCCTTGGACCTTGTTCTTTAGCATGTTATTATATCGATTTAATACACCACAAATTTTGTTGAACTTGCTCAACAGCTATTGTGAAAAGGCTACAGAGGACTCTCTGCTCTTCCGGCTCAAATACTCATTTCAACTCTCACCTAGTTTAGGGGTAAAAAAATAAAAAGGCACTCACCTAGTTTAGTAGCAGGTTCTCTAGTTACAAATGGAAACGAAATGAAAATGATGATCTTTACCCGAGAAGCGTCATGCTGAATACTAGAGAGGTTTCCCCTGTTATTGTTAGCATCACCAAAGTATATCAGAGGAAGGGAGCTCCAAATGCTTTCAGAATTTTAGGATATCCAAACTAGGCATGCATTATAGCGATCATCAGTTAACAAGACGACTATAACCTACTATCCTGCACATAAAAAAGCATATCAAGGCACAGTGTTAACTGTTGAGTTAGTAGTCATGCAATTGCATTGAGAACGTGCTTGGCTTGTCCGGCGCAGCTGCGAACTATAATAATATGGAAATTCTAAAATTACAAATACTTAGAGAAAACACGTAAATCTTAAATAAGATAAAGATATCTTAAGTTGATACAGCATAACGGAACTGATTTATCCCTAACATCACAATCTAATGGTGGAACTTGCCACCTTCCCATTCTTCAGTCCCTTAAGTAGTCCATAAACATTAAATGATAGCAGATAAATGAGCATATGTGGTGGAATTAAAAACAAATTCTCACCACACAGCTGCTTCTTAATGGAATCAATATCACCAAAACAGCTTCAACAAATAAAGCTGATCCAGGTGAATCAATGGTTGGGTTTGAACCCGTTAGTAATCGGAGCCCCATTAACTGTGGGGGCTGCACCTCTCGTGCCCTTCACATATGAGGCATACTCACCATAGTGCATCGTAAATAATGTGCTCTGATAGCGTGTAACACGAAGATTCTTCCTAAGTGGCTCGTTGATGGTGCCATTATAACCTGCTTTCCTCATCAATGAGTCGATTGTTTCTACCTTCGTCCAACCTAGTAGAGAGTAATAGGCACGAACTAATAAGATTTGAATTTGTTAAAAATATTAAAAAAAAAATTATATCTGAAGAATCAAAATCTGCAAGCAAAGTATTGTAAGGGAGCTAAGTAAAAATAGTGAAATCAGTTAGAAACCATTTCTATCTTCTGGTTTCCATCTCAACATTCAAGGTTTTCTAATTTTTCACGGTTCTATGACTCCACAACCAACACCAGGGTATCACATCCTCTGGATCAGATAAGTGGGAACTATAAATAACTTGGACCTTCCTATAGAAAATAGGAATAAAGGCCGAACTGGTGACCTTGCTATAGAAAATAGGACTTTTTGGCATCCAGTTAAGGACTTCACCTTCGTGAGCAGCAACCTCAGGCAAGTAAGTGGCACTGTGCCTTGTGTTTTTACTAGGGTCAGTGAATTCAATGATTAAACCATGCTTTCCAATCTGCATGATAGAACATAAATTTTAGTTAAACGAAAGCCTTTGTAACTAAAAGTTCTTAAACAACAGGTGGGACTAAAATAAAGACAGAGAACAGACGAGCAAAGTAGAACCTATTAATTGGCAAGACAACAAGCAATTCTTAGTGTATATTTTGTGAAAGAAGAATTTGGGGAACACTTAATTAAATTGCATATTACTCGGGGTTGATCATATAGATCATAACATACTAGTAATTCCTACTGAAGGCCTATTAATTAGCAAAATATATACTTTCTCATTTGACAATCATCTAGTAGTTTGACCCTCAGCTTGTCCCTTTGCTATACCAGCTAGGTGTTTAACTTGTCTCCCACAAATAAATAACTCATACAAGTGGCCGATAATAAGCCATCTAGAATCAATCATCCAGGCTATGGCACAAAACCCCATTTTGATATGTTAGAAGAACAAGATGATTTACTTACCCATGCAGGATTTATAAAAGAAAAAGAATACAGCTGAAAACACTAAGAATAGCAGCAAACCTCCCATTCAAGGTAGTCCTGAGCAGTTTCGTAGTTGGTTAGTACGGACACCGTGCATTCCAAATAGGGTAACTCTTTAGCTTGTATAGGGGAAAAGCGGCGGTCTCTCAGAGCACTATAAAAATAGAAGTTAGTACATTCTTACTAGAACAGATTATTTGCACATAAAAAGTAGTAATGACAGGCAAGTGATGTTGTAACACAAGCTAGCACATAGGAATTGAGTTAGCAGGCACACTAGCTTCTTTTTACAAGTGAGAAGCTTCCTTCTATAATTAGAAGAGGGGATTACTCGGATCATAATTCATCAATACAGAAAAGGACATAAATGTAAGACTGAGAGATGAAATATAATATTTAATCACTAAGAAGCTGCTGACAGTCCACCATGATAAAAGTGAACAGCCATATGAACAAGAAGTTAAAAAATGTCTACTTCAGAATTTAGAATGCACAATAGAGAGAAAATTAAAGAGGTTTCCTACTGTCCAACTCTCCAAAACATCATGGCCAGCCACATTCCACATTACTCACATGTCACATGTGTTTGTACTTAATCTACATTGTTTTCACTTCAGTTGAAAGGTGTTAGGTTATCCTCGGAAGATCCAGAACACAGGCGAACTCCTTGTTTAGAGCTTTCTCAGGCTTTGAACACTGTTGTGAACTTCCAACCTTGCCATAAAAGCAAAAACTGAAAAGAAAATAGCTCACTATATTCAAAAAATTCATATCATATTTATGGCATTAGACATATATAACACAATAATAATTAACTGATTTCCCTTGACAAAAGAAGGTCATAAGCTACAACGATTTTCACCTGTCTTAAGAGAAAAGAACAAATAATAATCCTGTATTTAACAAATCATAAATAAGAAATAGTAAGCAAGTAATCGGAAACCAAGAAACTTTCATATGTTTAGATACAGAATTAGCCATATTAATATTTATAACATTTCAACAAAATATTCTGAGCATAAGTGTACCACACAAGAAAAAACCTACCTAGCTAATGCATAATCCTTAAAACCATTGATCAAGCCACGGGCCTCCAAAGATCCTATGCATCCTCGTAGGCGCGGTTCTGAACCATTGAGTGCTTTCTTCCATGTGACAAATAATGGGCTGCAATCAGAAATTTCTTCAAACTGACTTGACAAAAAAAAAAAAAAAACAAATATACTAATAGCCAAGGATTTCAAAACTACAATCGTACAAAATCGAAACATTAATTACCCTAACAAACAACCGATGCAAGGTTAAAATCCTTGAGCATAAACTCTCAATCATATACCTACGAAAAGTCTCCAACAAACAGTGAGCGGAATATGTGGGCATATAGTAAATACAGAAGTTGTTTGCAACCTACAAACATGTATACAACAAAGAACCTCAACAAAATCTGAAATTTATATAAAATTTCACCAATCGCAAACATAATATTTCATTAAAAAGGTTTAACAGGATTAAGAAATATGTAGCATCTGCTCAAATACAACGATGCTCTGTTTCTTATTTATTCCTTGAGCATGTGACAGCATTTGAGAACAATAAGTCGGCTCGGAATCTAAAGCACTATTAGTTAGTAGTACAAAAGACTCCATTAACACGAAGGAAGAACCTTGAAAGCAAGACATTATTAATGGAAAAGAGAATGATTTGAGCATTAAGATTGAGTGAACAAGATGAATAATGATTGGTACAAAAGTAACTACATAAGAACATTCAAACATGGATTTGATTCTGCGCATGCCGAAATGATGAAAAGCAAGCTCAGGCAGAAATGGCCTTTCTTCACTTGACATGACAACATTGGCACATGTTCATGACTAATTGACTCACAGTCTCAAAAGATGAAACATTGAACTTGAGATGAATAGACTATAGGAAGAAGATTAAAAGTAAAAGCATTACTTGAAAATTATACTTTTGACTCGATCTAAGTTAAAATCTTTGAACAATCCTAGTTGTACTACTCGGTAAATTAAGTATCCCCAGTAAATATAGGATGTTTCGAGTAATGAAACTCTCTTTTTGTACGATGTCAATGTTTTATCAATATATTATCCATTATGCATATTAAAAAGAACCTCTTTTTTTTGACAGAATCAACGCTCAATAAGCAACACTTAAACAATCGAAGAAGCAAAGTATCGATAGAACCAAAATAAAGAGAAAAACAACTATCCCCAAATCACACCGATTCCCACACGATCGCATCATAAGAAAACTAGCATTCGATCGAATCTTAAATTTAGCGGGGCGATCCTTACTGGTGGCCTTCTTCGAAGTCCGGGGGAGGCGGCAGCTCCTTGTTGTAGTGGGCGACGAGGGTGTCGAAGCAGTAGACCACCATTTCGCGGTTCGCCGACACCATTTTGGAGATCGCTTGCGACGCAGCGGGATCGACGGGGATCGAACGCGAGCTCCGGGGGAAAGGCGATCGCCGAGGGATCGTATCGGACTCCGGCCCCCTCTCCTCTTCTTCTTCTTCTTCTTCTTCTTGCTCTAGGGTTTCAGAGGAGGCGAAGAAGAGGGCGAAATGGGGGAAGGAACTCTCGATCGGAGCTTAGGATTAATATATAGGGAGGGGTGAGTTGTACGTTTCGGGATGATTGGGAGGCGAAGGGAAAGTGACACGGTGACGTCGAAATTTGGAACATTTACGCGGGGTGAGGATCGGGTGTGAGCGTGGAAGCTAAAGAATCGTGCCACGTGGCGCCAAGTTATTGGACGGAATCGGTGTATCGTGTGCATGATGCGATAGCAAAAAGATTAGAAAAGTGAGAGAAATTAGCGTCGTAGTGGATTAGAGCGGTGCTATGGACCTACCACACCCGAAAAGGAAGAAGCCCAATTACGAAATAGAGGGGACCCACCCGACCCGTTCGTTGGAGAGAGCTAAACAATCCTCCGAACGGCGGCGCATGCGGACGCCTGAGATCCACCGTCCAATAATTTCTGCTATCGGATGAGCACCGTTGATCTTCGGGCTGCGACAGTGTGCGGTGGACTAGTCGGACGGTGGATTCCTTACCCACCACCCACCACCCGATCAGGATCCAATAAAGATCCAACACCCATTTGATCCAACTCAGCGTAGGCAATCTAGTTTTCTCATTAATGATAGCAAACAAATTCCAGAAGCTGATAGAACAGGAGTTACCAACAACAACACCACCACCACCAAAAAAAAAGAAAAAAAGAAAAAAAAAAAGAGCAAAGAACACAGAGCATCGTAGCCGTTGGGCCTTCGTAATATATTTCGAAAATGCGTCTCATGTTCCATTGAAAACATAAATTTATCGACATACAACTCTAATTGAAAAGTTGCAAGAGATACTGGTGAAATTATAGAATCATCCGAAATTTCCGACTAATTAGAATATTACAATTACCAAAAGTTAAAAGATTTTATCATTGTCATACTAAATGAAAATCACAGATAATCTATTAACAAGATAAGTTGAAATCAAACTTGTTATTCCTAATGTAAGATACACCATATAAATGAAGTGAAATACTCAGTAAACTATGAATAAAGGGACCGCTCCACTAAACTTTAAATTAGAATATGTCCCCGACGAATTCTTATAGCAGTACAATATATACAGATTCTAGCGCACAACATGAATTGGATTCAATTAAAAATCATTTCCCCTTTGTCCTAACAAAAATCATAGGCTGGAAATATGATCTGATTCCATATCCGAGCAAACATTTAAGCTATCAAGATGAAACGCAAATGACTCGGCTAATCCATAAGCATCTTGAACCCTAAGTCGCGTCCCCTGCTGGCCCACCACAACCGCCGCCACCCGAGAGGCGAGCATCCCCATTCCCTTCAAATCCGAGGCCCCTCTGAGAATACCATACAGCATACCTGAGGCATAAGCATCGCCGGCACCACAAGTGTCTACAGGTATACAAGGAGAAGGAGGAATGTATATGGCTTCGCCTTTCACTCCTATATAGGATCCTTGCGGCCCGTCCGTGACAGAGACCAAAGGTATGAAATGGCTCAAGTATCGAGCCGCTGACATGGGGCTTTCTGTCGATGTCAAGTCGCAGAAGGCCCTTGCTTCGTTCGTGTTGGCAAATAAAATGTCTGCATAGTTTCCTATAATTTCCCTGTAGATATTCAAGATAGGCATAATATCAAATATCTAGTTGTTTTGTCTCAGTATGCTAAATAGAAGACCTGTTCGGGTGGAGGTGCCCGAAGAAGCACTAGAGTTCTCTACAGAACAGAAGCAGAAGCTTAAAATGTAGACTTTTGCTTGTAGGACTTAAAGGCTCATTTCAGCGCCCTGCCACAGCAAGAGCTCCAGAGTATTTGTTAGCCAAATGTCTAGCTTCTTGAAGCTTTTGCTTTCAAGAGTGAAGTAAATTTCGAGGCTTACCGGAAGTGGTCATAGCATCTCTTGATACATGATATATCAGACGCTGTGACAGCAATTAGGGCCCCATTCCTGTGAGCGTCTTGGCAGGCTTTCTTGATAGTTTCGATTGTGTGAGGGAGTTCGAATAGATAACCTTCTATGACAAGTACATTTGTTTTAGAGATTATGCTAGCCAAGTATGGATCATAGTCGATAGTAGACGATGTTCCCTGTAAAATATAGAGGAAAGCATTAGATATCACCTAAAGATATCGTCTAGTTTAAAAGTAAACTATTTGCATCTATTCAGTCACTTAAGGCAGCTAACTAGATTAGAAATTTGCCTAGAGACACAAAACTAGTAAAAGATTGAGATTAAACTCAAAGTACAATGTTAATAGAAAAGGAACTAACCTGATATGCAAGCATAGTACGTTGAGCATCCGGAGTAGTGAGAACTATAACCGTTCCAGTAGTTCCGTCTCTGACGGGTTTAGAAAGGAAATGTACATTTGCGCGGCGAAGCTTAGATCTGAAAATTGGGAGACATAGTTTATCAGTCAAACTCATGTTCTCGTTCAATATCCCATCATCCCATCAGCTTCTAGTAGATAGGTAATTCGAATCACTCGAGCAGTTTTAAATTTGAAGTCCCAAAAAAGAAGTTGGTTGATTGCCATTCCATGGTTTTCAATTATAAGTCAAAAATCACTTAATGTGAAGAATCCAAATGTCATTTTGTTAAGAAAAAGGCATGTGATGAGACATAACAAATATATACTTGACAATATTCACCTTAGGTCTGCAGTTCAGGGATCTGCAATCTACAAGCAACAATATGAACTGTCACAGACATATTAATTAGCGATGAAAACTTGAAAGGAGTATGATTGTAAGAAAGATAAGATTTATAAGATTTTAATTACTTAGTTTATAACTGTTTCATCGCCTGCAGAAACACAAACTCAAAGAGCAACATGAAACAAAATCTAAGGCTCCTCCCAGTATGACAAACAAATTTCGGAGATCCTTAATAAGAGTGTTAGATGTTTCAGGTGTATTGATGGACTGCACAAAAAGAAGAAGAAGTGATGATACAGGTCCTCGATAGAAACTCGTGGTATTATTATAGTCAACTGAATGGTCCGAAAGAGGAAAGCTAATACTCCAAACTTTCATATCATGTCATATCATATTATAGAAACTTTCAAGACTTCAACAACAAAAATACTTAGCAAGCATATCCAAATAGGAAAATTGAATATATCGTTACCTGTAGAAACCACCCAGTGGGTCACTGCCGACACTGCCTGCCATGGCTACACGTAAGTCAGGGCCGCTGAATGATCGGCTACCTAGTCTGGCCAAAGCTACCAACGTATTAGAAAGAGATCCTCCGGCTGCAGCCTTGTAGCTGCAGCCATCCATGGCCCGCAAAACGTGGCCCCTCTCCTCGTGATTGACCACTTTTCTTGTGCCCTTCTCCATGCCCACTCTCTTCAAGAACTCGTCGTCGACCACGCCGGAAAAGTCAACCTAATAAAGCACGAGAGGATTTCGAAGGTTTTAGTCAATTTAGCTATGTGGTTCAGAATTTAGCAGGCTAGCTAGAAAGAACAAAATTCAATTGAAATGAATCTGTTATTCTTTTTTTTTTTTTTATTTAACTACAAGTGAATATTCAGAACCGGCCCTACAAAGCAACAAAATTGCTGTGTCCAACTCAAGAAGCGCAACAACAATTGCAAGAGAGTGCTAGCGCGGCGGCTTAACATGCAAAATCTAATCTCTACCATTAGAACACGTAAACAAATTGATTTCGATTAATAGCTCTGATCTATACATCACTAGATAGAGCAATCGGATACACATATAAGATGCATCATCACACCTCAAAACTAAAATTTCACGACAACTTGAAACCGAGCAATTCCCACGAACAACAGAATAGTTTCTTTTCCCCTTTAAAAAAAAAGGGGGCAATTTTTAAGCCAAAAATGCAACAAAGACACCTTTTTAGCAAACCCAATAAGGTAATCAGAAGAGAAACACGCAAAGGAATAAGCATGAGGAGAAGCGGATACCATGGCTTGTCCGAGACCCAACACGTCCCATCTCTCCGGCGCCGCAGAGGCCATCATCTCCGCCTTTTCCTCCTCCTCCTCCATCACCACCCCATCTTGCTCCTCCTCTCCCTCGCTCTCGCTCCCCGTCCCACCTTCTCCCAAGAGGCAAAGAGCCCTCGTCGAAGACCCACGGCTAGGGCCANCTGTTTTTTTTTTTTTTTTTTCCTATGATGAATAAATTGTTGCTAATTTAATTTACAAAGATGGACTTGTTGCTTAAGATTTGCTCTCCTAGTCATGGTTGTGAGAAAGTCTTTGCTAAAAATCATGTCAAAGTAGTATTCTTATCATATATAGGTTTTTTAGATCCAATATTGACAGTCCTAAGATTACAAAGAGATGAGACTATCTTAATCTCAACAGCCAATCACTCTCAGGTTCAAGCCATTGCTGCAAAACTCTCATTAATAAACATGATTGGTACAAAACTCTCTTTGATAAATGTAATTTACTTCTATTATTTAAGCTGAAATGAATTTGTTAGTTTGTCATTGGTGATGAGTTGTGCGACAAATTCCTCTGATGCTTTTCCGTAGTAGAGGAATCAGGCAGTTATTGTGAAGTCATTGTTGAATCTATAATTGGAATATGTTTATAGACCATTTTGAAATAGACCTTTTTAACTCTCTTTTTTTTCTTTTTTTTTCTTTTTATAGTTTGAGTGGAGAGCTTGTCTAGCACATAATGCGTCACATTGTTTAATTGTTATTACTTGTTGCATGTTAAAGGAACATACAGTTTCCTAAAGCCGAAAAGTTACAACAAAGTCGTCCAATTAAATAAAACTATCTTAACAAAAAAGTTTTATATTGACAATTCTTTTTATTTAAAGTTACTATTAATAGAAATATTTTTTCCCTTCAATTGACCTGTAGAATTTAGTCATGAAAATTAATGAATAGGTAGAGATATAGATAATAAAATCTCTCTCGGTTTAGGATGTTGTTACCCAATAAAACCTATAACTGGCTATGAATATTTTGATTTTTTTTTTCTACAGGTCAATTGAAGGGAAAAAATATTTCTATTAATAGTAACTTTAAATAAAAAGAATTGTCAATATAAAACTTTTTTGTTAAGATAGTTTTATTTAATTGGACGACTTTGTTGTAACTTTTCGGCTTTAGGAAACTGTATGTTCCTTTAACATGCAACAAGTAATAACAATTAAACAATGTGACGCATTATGTGCTAGACAAGCTCTCCACTCAAACTATAAAAAGAAAAAAAAAGAAAAAAAAGAGAGTTAAAAAGGTCTATTTCAAAATGGTCTATAAACATATTCCAATTATAGATTCAACAATGACTTCACAATAACTGCCTGATTCCTCTACTACGGAAAAGCATCAGAGGAATTTGTCGCACAACTCATCACCAATGACAAACTAACAAATTCATTTCAGCTTAAATAATAGAAGTAAATTACATTTATCAAAGAGAGTTTTGTACCAATCATGTTTATTAATGAGAGTTTTGCAGCAATGGCTTGAACCTGAGAGTGATTGGCTGTTGAGATTAAGATAGTCTCATCTCTTTGTAATCTTAGGACTGTCAATATTGGATCTAAAAAACCTATATATGATAAGAATACTACTTTGACATGATTTTTAGCAAAGACTTTCTCACAACCATGACTAGGAGAGCAAATCTTAAGCAACAAGTCCATCTTTGTAAATTAAATTAGCAACAATTTATTCATCATAGGAAAAAAAAAAAAAAAAAAATCAGCAGTTTGTTTTTCTACTATCACCAACACCAAGTAAAAAAAAAAAAAAAAAAAAGAAACTGAATAAAAGAACTCTATTGATGAGGAAAAGAAAAGTGTTCAAATAGTATAATTCTCAAGCTGATGGAAGGACCCAACCTCACAGAACAAAGACAAAACAGATTTGAGTTGATATGGAACTGACGACATTAAATAAACTTAAGACGCTATTTTCCTCACCTAAATCACAAAGAATTCAGAGTTCCAATGGCAAGATGCATTTTTGGTCATAGTAATGATGGCTTTGCTTATACCTATAGTTAAAACAACAATTTTTTAAGTCCTTCACGATACTTTAGCAAGAGCACTTCCATTGATGGAGTTTCATAAAATGACTTTCGGGGGGAATGCCCTTCTTCCTAGCTTTTAACTGCACAAAGTTGAGAATGAGAAGTGTTTACTTAAATAACATGCAAAAACATAAGCCCATTTACATATACACTTACAAAGCATTCGCGCTGGTTTATTTTGCTTTTTGCTCATTTACAAGAGAGGTTGTTGCAGTCAAAGATATCGGTTGCAGAGCTCACCTGCAGCAGAGCAAGATGAGACAAGGCCAGAAAAACAAATGCAGAAAAGGGCTTTATCGATGGAATGAACCAGAAGATAAAACAACACTCACCCTTCTTCAGATCAATTAGCTTCACCCACATGCTTGTCCAAAAATGCTTTGGCCAAATTGCTGAAGCTCACATTAACAGCTTCAGCCGCAGCATATTGACTGATTAGGCTGATGACTTCCGGTTTCAGTATATCTCTCCTTGAAGAAGGATTGCACAGATAGTAAAGAGCTCCAAGAGCATAATAAACCTGTCATTAATACTCAGGGTTACTTCCGATAAAATATTTGAGAACTTGCTTCCTGGAACTTCTTCTTTTATATATTTATTATACATATTCCGTCCTTCAGGAGAAGGTTGCCAGCAGTTAGAGTGCCTAGCTCCAAAATGTATTACATTTTAAAGATAATAATCAGCTAAAATATTTGCTTCTATGGAAAAGGAGCAACTGTTTGTTGCTCATGGCGCTCATAAGTCGTGAAGCTGGAAACTTAAAAAACAGTCTCTGTAAATTTCCAAGTTAAACACTCACAGTGTTTCTAACCGGGCTAGATAAGCATTGTATAATCAATGGAATTCCGCCGCACTGAATTATAACCCCAGCATTCTTTGAGTCTGCAATGCAGTAAATATGTAAGTCATGAATATGTCTATCAACAAACCTGATGTAAAGCAAGGAAAAACTTCAAGTAAATTGCATAATTGTGATTTTTATCCGAAGGTTATGCAGCTTTTGCTTCATTGTCTGAACAAAAGAAATCACTATTTGGTGTCCAATCTCATGCATCGGATATGCAAGCAAAAGTTTCTTACCGGCACAAGAGTTGCATATTCCACCCACACCAAATTCAACAAGCTTTTCATTCGGCTCTGTTATGCAGTCCAGAAATAGCTCCAAGACATTGAGCTGATAAAAAAAAATAAAAATGTATATAATAATTTTAGCACAAAAGGGGATTTCAAGCTCAGTATGTACAAGCAAACTAACTCAGTTCAATACCTGGCGCATAAATTCATAATTGTAAGGATCATACGCAAAGTTGGCCAAGTGGGCAGCAATTTTCTCTTTCGATTCTGCCAAATGTGTATTCAATTTCAGAATAAGCACAAATTCTACAATCTAAAACAAATTATTGATGTCATCTTCATAAAATAACAATAATAAAGGATGAAACACGAACTACCGCTAGCCAATGATGCACAATTGATGTTTTCACCAAAACTTTCAAAGAACATAAGTGTAAGCATAAGATATAAGATACGTGATTGTCCAAAATGGACGTATAAATAGATTTTTCTCTCATTTTATGACGAGGATTGCATAGTTGAATAGGAACAGGGGAAGAAGTTTATGCCCAAACATCCTAATGGGCAACATAATTTTCCGAACACACAATTCTGAGAAACGAAAATATTGGTTTGCAAAGGAAAGAAAAAGAACCAATACAGAACAGCAGAAAGACAAACCTTCATTTGTTGTCTGCTGGAATTCCGACACAAGATCCTGCAAAAGAAGAAAAGTAATAGCTGTCGGTTACAACAATCTACGGGAACCAACATATCAACAGATGCAATCTCCCTATCATTCATGAGGAAACAATATTTAAGTAATTTGGTTTGTGATTCTTGTAATGTTGGACAACTACAATCTTCTATAGACGCACGAACTGTGATAGGAATTTAGATCAAGAACTAGCAAAAAAGAGAACATGTGCGAAAAGAAGAGGACCTGGAGGTATTTGGCCCTAGGAGTGCCGTATCTTCCGGTGCGCTCGGCTTGGCGCCGATCATTGGTGAACATCCCTAATTAATCAAGATGGACAAACCCTAATTAATCTTAAAAACTATAAAAAAAACTTAACCAGATGTACTAAATTTGATGGATGAATCAANGCAACATAATTTTCCGAACACACAATTCTGAGAAACGAAAATATTGGTTTGCAAAGGAAAGAAAAAGAACCAATACAGAACAGCAGAAAGACAAACCTTCATTTGTTGTCTGCTGGAATTCCGTCACAAGATCCTGCAAAAGAAGAAAAGTAATGGCTGTCAGTTGCAACAATCTACGCGAACCAACATATCAACAGATGCAATCTCCCTATCATTCATGAGGAAACAATATTTAAGTAATTTGGTTTGTGATTCACGTAATGTTGAGAGCCAGCAACTAGGACAACTACAATCTTCTATAGACGCACGAACTGCGATAGGAATTTAGATCAAGAACTAGCAAAAAAGAGATCATGTGCGAAAAGAAGAGGACCTGGAGGTATTTGGCCCTAGGAGTGCCGTATCTTCCGGTGCGCTCGGCTTGGCGCCGATCATTGGTGAACATCCCTAATTAATCAAGATGGACAAACCCTAATTAATCTTAAAAACTATAAAAAAAACTTAACCAGATGTACTAAATTTGATGGATGAATCAAAGATTCACCATTATCTCCATAAGAATTAAGAACGATGGACAAACCCTAATTAATCTTAAATACCATGGCGGAGACAAGAAATTAACAGTATATAAACGAAATCAAGGGGGAAGATCTCAAGTTTTTACTAGAAATCATAAAACCTAACCAGCAAAAAAAGGTTCAATGATTCAATCGGATAAATCGAGATGCATCATCTCCAATTATATCCAAAGGAACGATTAACAAACCCTAATAAATTAGTCGTAGAAACAACAATCGAGACAAATTTAACAGGATACAATGGAAAAAACCGAAATACCTTCGCAAATTAAACCCAACACCCTAATCCTTAAAACCTATTTATTACATAGCAGCAAGAAAACATCCAAAGAACCTAAAACTTGGGCGATCCAAAAAAATAAAATAAAATAAAATAAAATTGCAGATGGATTTGAGAGTTTGAACACAACTGCGTAGAAACGTAGTCGTCTCTAATAACGAGAGACGGAGGCATTATATGCAATGGGCCCATCCGGGCCCACTAATAAAATGGGCCTGGATCCTCAAGTTGTTGGGCCTAGGCCTATCATAGGCTCTCAGCTTGATGTTCTGCAAAAAGCGACAACTTGAACTTTAGTTAATTTCACTACGACCGCTCGTGTATAGCAACAACTCGTTGATGGATGATCCCGATGGACCCGATCCATTACGCTCCGACCAATCATCTCGAACTTCGCGTTTAACCGTTTAGGCGTCCAACGAACTAACGAACCCTCCTTCCCCTTTCTCAACCACAAGCCCTGCCACACACTCCAACCCCCCCTTCCAGAAAAATATTTCATTGAAGAGAATTTAGAATACATAGAAAAATAAGGAGGCTGGCTGGAATTAGATTCACCTGGCGATGGCGACACCTCCCGCAGACCGCCGCAGCCTCCGTCACCCTCCTCCTCCTCCTCCTCCTCCTCCTCCGCCCGATCTCGCGGTTGCCCCGAGCTCCGAGATCCCGCCGTCGTCGGAGGGCCGATCCCTCTCCCTGCTCCTCCCCGTCCTCATGCTCTTCTTCCTTCTCCTTTGCTTCCTATCCATCTTCCTCCTCCGCGACGTCCTCCACTTCGCCTGCCTTTCCATCCGCCGCCGCCGTCGCCACTCCCGTGACCCCTCAGCCCCCGCCGGGGTTGGGAGCGAGGGGGCGAAGGCGGGGCTGGACCCGGCAATCCTGGCGTCATTCCCGATGCTGCCGTACGCGGCGGTGAGGGGGGTGCAGGAGGGGAAGTGTGAGGCAGAGTGCGCGGTGTGCTTGGCAGAATTCAGAGGCAGCGACGCCGTGCGGCTGCTGACGGTGTGCTGCCATGCGTTCCATCCGGCATGCATCGACTTGTGGCTTGAAACTCACACCACCTGCCCCCTCTGCCGCTCTGATCTGCAGGCGCCGCCCGACGAGGCCGCCGTCATCGCCGTCCATGAGGTGGCTGTCGATAGCAGCAACCTCAACAGCAGTGGGAGCCACACGATTGCGATCGAGGAGGCGGAGGAGAGGAGCCGAAAATCGCGGTCGTCGAGCCTTTCGATCGCAATAGAGAGAGGGGAGGAGGGAGGAGTATAAGAACACCCTCAGGTGTATTTATCTATATCTGCTTTATTTAGTTTTCTGTGTTTTTCCTTCTTTTTTTTTATGTCTAGATGGTATTTTAGTTTTGCTGCCCTCATGTCTGATCAAGACGAGGAGCAGTTCAATAGGCGTCGTTCATGGTGTTTTGTATCGCTTCTACGTGTATATAGATAGACAGCAAGCTGATGTAAAAATACCATATAAGAACATATAAAAATAAGTAAATAATGTTGAAAAGAAAAGGAAGAAGAGAAAAATGTCGAGTTTCTATATAGAATTATCGAGCTTAATTTAATAGCATCATTTCACTTGATTGGTAGATCAATAGTAACATACATTTATATATATATATATATATATATATATATGTATATATATATACACACACACACACACACACACACATAATAGCACAGATTGCTATTCGTTAAGAGTACATCACTATATAAAACCCCCTGAAGCACACAAGTGAATTGCAAAGTTCAAATATTGTATGAACTAGCTTTATACTTGTTTTATTCAAAACCACTTCTTGTTTCATGTGGTTATACTATAGGTATCCTAAAATGTGATATACTTTCACATTTTAACAGTTCACCTCTCCAGGTATGCTCTTCGGGGCTATCGACTTGTAGAAGCTCATGAACTTTGCGGTAAATTCTGCTAAAACAAAGCCAGATTCAGTATCTGTATCCTTCTCAAAAGATTTACATAGATTTAACTCCAATAAAATTTTACCTTCGATTCTCATGAAATATTGAACATCCCTCTTTGGGTCATGATATTTTTTGCCAGAGCCTTCTTGCTTGATGTCTCCGAAAGCCATGGGCCCATCCTCAAGGGTAAGTGAATTGTTCAACTGATAATCACCCATAAAAAATTTTTTAAAAAAAAAAAAAAGAAAAGAAAAAGGAACTAGATGTTAGTCACTGAACTAACCTATTTTAGACAGCATGTTGTACTACAAGTATTCTAGTGAGAAAAGTGGATATTACATTGCTATATCTCTGATATAAGTCATCTATCTTATCCCTGAACTCCTCATCCATGTTCTTCTTCAGTTCTACAATAAGCATCTGTCTTCCAAAAGAAAATGTTGGCCAAATTATGACCATGGAAGAGTATGGAAAAGGATTCGAGAACACTAAGCTTACACTGAAAATAAAATCAGGGGACACATTGTGCTCGATAAGTTTCTTGAGCTTTCCACGGATGACATATAATCTGTGCACCAAAAGAAGTTTTCTTTTTATTTTGTTTCAAAGATCTTTTTCCAATTTATAGGTAATGATTCTACAGAGAAAGTTAAACATATGATAGAGGAACTTTACATACTGCCTTGGGCTTTGCTCTTCGACAATGTTTTTAGCTATATTGGCAATATCTCCTTCCCATCCAGTTAAGATCTCTTGATTTTCTGTAAATGAATTACTGCATTTAACCCAAGATTCAGAATGTAACTCACATTATGTAGAACACAAAAATTAGCATTTTGAAAAATTCGATTCAGTATATGTATAGCACAAAAAATTGTAGAATAAGATACTCCCATACTGACAGGTCAACATAAGCATTTCAATTGGAGACAAGCACTAGAATGTAGTAGACAAGCCACTAATTTACTAAACAACAATGTATGTTGTAGGCTAGGTACAAGAAAACAAAAGATTGTTAACAACATAAATACTCAAAATAAGAATGAGAACATATCATAATAGTAAGTGAATAATCAAGAAGAAAGACGATCAAAATATAGATGGGCATGCATAGAATGATTATATAAATATAAATGGCCATTTTTTCTTTACCGGGATGTTGGATTAATTAGCTAATCTACATTTCGCTCAAATATTGTATTATGGCAATACTACTATGAGATATTAGACGTCAGGCATACATTTGGAGAGTAAATATATGGAAACACTTAAGCAAGACATTCTCATCCTCAAGATCATAGAAGGGAAAATGAATAAAAGTTTCTATTCAGTTTTCAAATAATACTGCAAACTTCAACTTGAACCTTCAAACATAAGGAAGAATTAAGTGGTTGCCGAGTGAGGAAGGCGGATGTGGAAATTTGTAATAGCTTGAGAATTTTCTACATGGTTTTCTATTATTCCTTTTAATTTTCTTAAACATGCATGTAATAATTCCTGCTACTTCCTTACTTTGACTTCCATGAGGCTTCAAATGAACGAATTGCCTGTCGAAGGTTATGCGTCGAGTTATCTGCTATCTTCCTGGCAAGATGGTGCGGCAAATCTATGGACTCTTCCTTGGCAATGAACTCCAAAACTTCTACTATCTAACAAAAAAATCGAGCAGCTTCAGTTAATAATATAGAGCTTAAAACCAAGAAGACGTGTAAATTGTCATCCTATAAAGTGTATCACCTCATCAACAGAAGGTGGCAGGAGTTTTACAGTGGTGCAAAGATGTTTCACTACTTGAAGCTTTAAGGCATCAGAGCAGCAAAAGAAAATTCTATTACAACCTTTGTACTTCTCCATTAACCACCGGATGTAATGTTGAGCATCATTTGAGAGCTTGTCAGCCTCGTGGAGAACAACAGCTGCAGAAGAGAAAGCAAGCCATAAACAAAAAGAGTATGTTTCAAAGGAAAAAGGGGCGGGAGAGGAGACACGAATAACAACAGAAAACAAATTTAGTCACAGAAGTTTGACTGTGGTTTCAATAGAGGCCTTACAGTTCTAATGCCAGTGATTCAGTAATTGAAGTTAGTTCAGTGTGACAATAAAGTCCTTCCATTAGTCTCCCTTATAAACAAAAACATCACATCAGTACCATTTGCTGGCAAGACCAATCTCAAGAAACTGCCATGTCAATGAAACTCTGGCTATACGGGAGGGACCCGATTGTTCCGCAAGACAAAATTCACAGACTAAAATGTTCAAGTTGAAACTTCAATTGCATTATTGAAATATGGTTCAGTTTTAAATCAAACCAAAAAAAACAACTATCAACAAGATTAGTGTTCCTATTGCCGTCAGCCCAAAATATGAATTTTCCTGTACCTCTGCAGTCACTATGATCACAGCTCCCAACTTTGGCTGATAGTGCGAGAGTCTCATTCATCAAAGCATTTATAACATACTTCTCATACCCTTGCAACTCAGATAGATTAACCTCGACGTGATGGTCTGATATCCTCATGCTAACGTCAATGCTAGCAACGAGTTCGCCCTAGAGTACACAGAATTATTTGTATATCAATATGGAATTTTCTCAACTATGATAGATTTTAGCTCTATAGTCATTTCGAGAATGGGTAAATGATCTTTAGTAAGAAAAATTAAATGCGGAAGCTGAAGAAATACCTTCAGCTCAAGTCTCTTCAGCCCATTTCTTGTCTGTAAAACAAAATTAACCTCTGTTAGGGCCATGTATAGGGCCGTCAAAAGGAAGGCTTTAATAAAATAGGGGAAAAAAAACTAAAAACAAAGATGATTTGTAAGAACCTTCAGCTTATCAGGACCAAAAACATCCCTTAGGAATGCCAGAGCCATAGTACTCTTACCAACCCCAGGTGGGCCTTCAAATATAAAATGACTGCACTGCTGCTTTATTGCCTACACTTTTTTGGATGTCACAATATGATAAGCATAACAAATTGCACAATTTGCGTTAAATTGAACAGCCGATTGGAAATCGACAAAGGCCGCTAATTCAATACACCGAAAGGTCAAAATAATATAGCATTTCCTGAGTGGGCGGGTAACCAATAGTATCCTAAATGGTACCGCTAGTCAATCACCCTGTAACGACGCCGGATTGACAAGGTCAATTATGAACTTATTCTGTTAGTCACAAAAATTAAAATGCAGAGAGTATTATTGTTAATGAATTTTGTACTGCGCGGCGTTCTATTGGCCTATAATGTATCGAGAATTACACTAAAAGGAATTTGATCTTTTGTCGTATACTAGGAACCAATTTCGAAAATATTATGGACTGAACTTACCATCTGATATAGCACCTCAGCGTGGTCCCGATTGCAGATGAACTCCTTCAAACTCTTGGGCTGGTACTTGTTCGCCCAAACAAATTCGGACCCTCTCGAAGCCGAGGATGACGAGCCTGCCGACACTCTCCGCAGCTTCGGTTTCCGGCTGTTCCCAGCGGCGGCGCGGACCCCTTCGTCCAAAGGCAACACCGACGGTGAGATCACGGCCATTGTCATTCTCGCATTCCTTTGGCTCTGTTAAATAACGTGAAACAACCGTTTGCAACCAAAATCTTAAGCTGCTATAGAGCAGTGCTTTTGATACTTATATGAAACAGTTGAATTCTGAAAGCTTAAGCTGCTGCAGATAGGTGTTCTTTAATATAAATATTTGCGACGGGCTCACCTTCCTTTCTGCGGTGGCGATTGCATCGTCAGCTTTACCGACCGGCGCCGGTTCGATCTCCCTCAATGGCCTCACTTCGGATCGGACCACGGTCTGACGAGGAGGGCTCGGCTCCTGCAACCTCGATCCCTTCTTCTCCGTCGAATCCCTCGGCGCGGCGGCGAGGGGCGGCGCCGCCACTTCCCCTGCAGGGGGGACGGCGGCGGTGGCGGTGGCGCCAGCGCCGGCGCGCTTGAGGAAGCAGGAGGCGCCCCAGTCGTGGATCTTGAGGAGGAGGGCGGAGGAGAAGGAGAGGGCGGAGGCGGCGCCGCCGAGGCCCCGGCGACAGGGGTTGAGGAGGGGGTGGCGGGGGCAGCGGGCGGAGTCGGAGAGCACGGAGCGTTCGTGGAGGCGCTCCTCGGCGAGCGAGGCGGAGAGCGTCCCCGGCGGCGGCGGAGGAGGCCGCGTCCTCCGGCGCAGCGCCGCGGCGGCGGAGGCGGAGGAGGAGGAGGAGGAGCAGATGGAGGGGTCGTCGGAGGAGCGGCGGGTGGGGGCGTCGACGAAGGGTTTCGCCATGGGAGGGGGAAAAGGGGAGATGCGGGGAATGGAGCGGAGAAGCAGAGGGATTCGGACTTATGTGGGCGGGGAGGGGGTGGGTTCGTCGAGGCGCGGGGCGTGGTTAGCGAGGGAGGAGAACGGGGGGTGTGAGGAATGTCGCGCGATTGGAGACAGAGACGTTCCGGATGCGCTCGGGGGCGGGAAATTAATTATGAGGCACAATTTGTTGTAATTTTAGTTTAAAACTTTTTTAAATTATTATTATTACAAGGCTTAATTGCGCTGCGAATAAATTTAAATACAGTATAAAAATTGATAGAATATAATAATATAATGAAGTTTTTTTTAAAAAAAATATAGTATAATTTATCATATGGAGATAACACTAAAGTTTGGTATAATAGAGTGTAATTAATTTTTTTAAACAAAAATTTCATAACTAAATTTATATGACTTAATGTATTCTAATATAGAAATTATATAATGTCACATTATTTTCACATCAGTGATATATTAATATTAATTAATTAAATTGAGTATTATAATTTAGAAAGTTTAAATATAAAATTATAATAAATTAAAGTTTGAAGGCTAAGTGTCACGTGCCTTATAGTTTAAATGCCAAGAATATAATTTACCTGGGCGGAAATTAACAATTTATTTTCTGTTAGAAATATTTAATTTGTATATAAATATTTTATTCAAAAGGTCAAACTAAGCGGATCCTCTAATGATTAATTTGATTCAATAGATTAATTTGATTCAATATATATATATATAACAAGCAGTGCCTTGTGTATTAGATAAAAGTATCCAGAGATTTATTAACAAAGGATTCATTACTATTATTCTTATTATGTGATACATTTGAGGTGCATATATTTGGTATTATTCATACTTCAGAGTTAAAAAGAAAACTAAATATTGCAATTTGGTGCGCAAATTCTCAGGTCATTTGCATATTAATTCAACAATGCTAAGATCACCATGTTTAATAGAAAAACAATTATGCCTTTTTATTATCATAGAATACAATGCATGAACTTTCCTAATTTCGCTAGCCAAATAAGCAAGCCATAATATTTTCTGTAGACAATTTCCTCAGTTTTTTTGTAAAAAAACAAATTAATTCAAGTAACAAATTTAGCACCAGAACTTGTGTGAAAACCAAAGCACAAAGAAATTGAAGAACCACATCTACGCCCGGCTACAGGTGAAGCAAGCAAACATCTTGGAAGCAAACGATGTTTTCTTCTTCGGCGGTGGTTCATCGTTCGTAGGTTTCACGACGACAATGTGCGAACCGTCCGCACCGTTCTTTCGGCAATTCTCGCACTCCTCTAAGAACCTTTTGAAAGCATCGTTGCAGTACTTTGCGGCCTCAGCCACCGTCATCCCCTCCACTAGTTTGTCAGGATAGATATCCTTCGCGTGATCGCCGTTGAGCACTGCCCCCAGTTGCACCAATTCGGCTTGGAATTCTGATAGCGGTGCAGTCTCAGCGGCTTCGGTCGGCCGGAGCTTTTTGGCTTCTGGTAGGGTTACTGCAATTTCAAATTTAAAAGCTTGTTATTGCGATTCGAGTACTGGTACAAAATAAACTAGCTAGATTGGATTGGACTAGCACGGATCAATTGGTACTATTACACCAACCTGGGCAATCTGTTCGCGGTGTAGTTCGGGTTAGAACAGTCTCGAATGTGCCAGCCCACGCATCTCGCTTTGTTAAGAAATCCTCGAGGTTGAAGATCTTCTTCACGGTCGCAGGGATCGACGAATGCTCGTACTCCGACGTGGGGTGCGGCCCCGATGGCTTGTGAACCACTGCAACCGACAGCACGTACGAGTTTTAGCCCCGCTTGCTAGTGGTTTAATTGTTTCGAATTGTCGCAAAAGGGGTGTAAATCGAAAAGCCAAGAAGGAATTTAACCTCTTCCGGGCTCGACCCACGGTGAGATGAAGAAGGCCGGGACGCGGACTCCGAGGCGGTCGAACTGAAAATTGAACGGCTCGGCTCCGACGATGCCGTCGGGGCTCGGCACCCCGACGGGGGTCGGGACGTGGTCGTAGAATCCGCCATGCTCGTCGTAGATGATCACGAACAGCATCTCCTCCCACTGCGGGCTCGACCGCAGCGCCTCGTAGACCTCCTTGACAAACTTTTGCCCCTCGGAGACATCGTGCGACGGGTGGTCGTCGTTCCCCGGCAAAATTTTCAGGTCGAAGTAGCGCTGCTCGACCACGACGTAGTTCGGCAGCTTCCCTTCCTTGCAGTGCCTCTTGAAGTCCAGATCAAACTGGTGGAAGTTGCCAATGTACTTCAGCTGCCTCAGGTTCCTGTTAAGGCATGGCACATGTACAACATCTTAGAATAGCAGCACAGTAGTAGTTTCACGTTCGTTCTCGAATGCCTGTTTAGTCAAGCTTCTACTTTTTGAAGGCTTGAACTTTCCTGTGTTCTGAAGTTTTGTTGGTGCTTCTACTGGTATCCAATCGTTTTTGGACTCTAATCGTGGCATTGTCGCAACTGTAAACCTTTTCAATCTTTATTCTATTACAAATAGAATATATTTCTGTTTACTCAGAAAAAAAAATTTCTAATAATAGAACATGTCGTAAAATTAAAAAAAACTTTCTCGACTTAAGAGTACAGAACCTCCAATAATTTTTTTTCAATAAACAAATGATTAATAGTTGAAAAAAGAAAAATGTGTCGTTATTGTACATAGAATGTACCAATGAAATGGGGGAATATACCTTTTCCTTGTCAACATACGTAGTGGGCGTGGCTTAAATCAATTATACTAGTCCAGCTAAGCAGTACTACAATGTCGAGGCTGGTACAACAATAATTGCTGCATAATCAAAAACATTGTATGTACGAGCAACCATGTGTTAACAGCTATTACGAAACAAAAGTATTCTTTTTTCGTATTTTTGGTAATGTGAATTTAATAGTGAGGATATGTGGAGTAAGAGTCATAAAGCTTATGTTATATTTACATATAGTTAAACCATTAATTCAACTTTTCTGCAATGACAAAATTTGCAGTTAAGGTATATGAGGTCGATTCTAAATGTTAAATTGATATTATTTTATATTTCTACTAAAATTATTTTTAAATAAAGAAGGTATACACTATTTTTAAAAAAAAATAAACATTCAACAATGCATTTTGATTTCTATTAGAGAAATTAATGCTTAATGACAAATCTTTTATAGTCGGTACAGAAGGTGTCTCTGGTTTCTTTGTTGTTTTTTGAGGGACTTACGGCATACGCGCTACGCCGCACTCCTGCTTCATTCATTGAAAGAGGTTGACTAAGTCAGAGGTGAGTTAAACAAGGCGTCGAAAGAAAAAAAAAAAAAAAAAAAAAAAAAAAAACTAACTTATCCAAAATTATCCAAAAAAAAACCTAGCTTATCCTCTGGTTTCTTTGTTGATTATGATTTTGATGTGATTGAAAACAAACTCACCTATTTCTAAACTGCAAATCTTATGTCCAGCTTATCCAAAATTATTTTCTTCACGAGTTTCATCAACATATTTTAAGACTAAAAGTTTAAAATTAATTAATAAATTTTTGATAAATGGGTGTAAGATTGTTTTACCTATGCTCAGGGATATTTATATAGGCCTTTCAATTTGTTTAGGTAAAATAAAATCATATCGATGGAAATTTTGAATGGCACCACAAAAATTAATGAACATCCTGCTAGATAAATTTAGGGATCATTTAATTAATCATACATTATACAGTGTTAAAGTGATTAAGCTATTTGACTAAGATTAATTTATAGAGGAATAGGAAAAAAAAAAAGAAAAGAAGTTCAGCATGCATGGTCACTAAAGATAGAGAAACGATTCTATCTTCTTTCTCTACCAATGGGATAAACACTAGCTAATTAAGGAAGTAGTAATCATCATTCTCTGTGATCAATTGTCACAAACGGTTCTATAATAAAAACAAGCAGGAAATAAACTGGTTTGTTATATTATTTTGGGCTACTTGGTCAAGGAATTTACATAGGTACACAGATTTATTATTATTATTATTATATATCATACCAAAATGATCTGCTGAAAATTTTGTTGTATATAAGTGACTAATTATTTTGAGTACGTATGATGTGTGTAGCAGGTACCATTAATTACTTATTGCGTAGAGAAACAGTGCGAATATTTCGACTAATTCTTTTGATTTCTACAAACTTTGACAAAGTTTCAGTAACTAAACGTTACAAATTTGTATTTTTGAATCTAAATTGAGTGAGAGAGGTAGAGAGATCTAGGTGCCGTGAATATATGTACGTACCTGTAGAACAGTGTGGCGGGGGGATACTGATAGTATATTCCGAAGGAGTATCCGGCATCATACAGGGAGTCGAAGATGGTTTTCTGCGGCAGGCCCGCGATGAGCGTCTTGGTGTCATTGCTCGTCAGGCCGTGCGACGTCGCCGAGTGCACAAACAGCCGGTTCGGCTGCGTCGAGGCCGGCACCGCCGCGAACCACCGGTCGCACACCGCGAACTCACGGAGCAGCTCCTTGTACACCGGCACGGCGTCCGGCCGGAACCCGTTCATCACCGTCTCCGACATCCCCGCCTTCTCCTTCTCCGCCTCCTGCGCGAACCCGTTCATGGGTGGCACCTTCACGTCCGGCGGCGTGATCGGCGTCGAGCCGGCCGTGAAGGGCACGCCGTACACCTGTCCCCGTAAAAACAACAACAATTAATTATTATAATAAATATCAGATACATGTGTATTGAAATTCGTGCAAAAGTGAAATCACCCATGATTGAAAGATCTCCGAGTCTATAATACTTTAAAATTCGTGCAGAGTGATAGAAAAGAAAGAATACGTTTGATAGAAAGAATTTTGGACCTGCTCGTAGATGGCCTGGATGGAGTGGCCGGGGTCGGGGTCGACGTACTCGGACTGATCGCCGAAGTAGATGACGCGGGACGCGGGGTCGGCGGTCGAGAGCGGGTTCGACTCCCGGCCGGTGACGCCGTCGATGGCCGGGTTCAAGGACTTCATCCAGCCAAGCATGTGGTCGAACGACCGGTTCTCCTGGACCAAGACCACCACGGTCTTGATCCGGTCCACCGCGCCCCTCCCCTCCTCCGGCATCTTGTACGTGTTAATTTGTGTATGCGTAAAAAACTCGAGTACACTTGTTTCAAAATCGTACGAAACGAGAGAGGGGTGTTAATGTTATATAAATAGCAGGAAGGGAGAAAAAGAAAAAACTTGATGAAGAAGATGGGATTAGGGTTTCGTGGATTGGGAGGGGAGAGAGGGATATTCGTGGATAAACCTTGGAAGGGAAATAAAACCCAACACGAAAGCTTTAGAAATTGTGCGCTCGTTTACATCGTTATTAATTAATTAGCAATGTTTTTTTGTTTTGGTAATTACTCATCAGCGACGGTTACGGAAGGGACCGTGCGTGGTTATATATCATAAGAACTATTTCCTTTTTCATTAAAAAAAATACAAATAATATTTTCGTAAAATGAGACAAAAAATGAGCCATTATGTGATATCCATGTTTATATATGGTTGGGTTATCTCACGTTCTCTGTGTTATTATGTGTAGGAAAAGAAAAGAAATTGTAGGATAACTCGGTTAGGCATTTTGAAAAATGAAAAGTGCATTTTTCTCTCAAGTTTTTCAAATAATTCCATAAAAGCCGAGGACGCGAATCTTTTTTTTTTTAAAAAAAATTACTCAGAATGAGTAAATCCTTGCTATATTATCTAGCTAGCATCAATCAAATAATATTGGAGGGTCCCTCAAATTATCCTTTTTGTGATGATTGAAAGATTATAATGTAATCGATCTATAAACGTCGATTTAGTATTTAAACCTGAAAATGAAAGATAGTTTAAAATATACTAATAAATTATGGATCAAACACTATAGCATCGACCGTACATAGCGCAATTGGTTTTCACGTTTCTAATTGGATTCATTTCTATAAAAAAAAAAGAAAAATTACAGTAAGAATATTCCCTATATTTATAAAAATTATTCTATATTAGTTAGATATCTACAAACTAAGATTAAGTTGTCTTTGTCACTTTGTGAACATCAGCTGGGAAACCAAACGAGTGACGCACATTACCTATGCATTCACACAATCATTTTGGACAACCATTAAAGAAACCCCAATGGCTTCTTTTATAATTCTTTAAAACTTACGCAACTTTTCTTTCTATATTACGTGGCTTTTTTAATTAGAGCCCTTCCTCGTTTCCTCTCGCTTGTTGAGATGGATAAAACAAAATCTTATCAACTTAATTATATATGTTTCCGTGAGACTTACACACTCTCTCTCTCTATATGTATGCATCTCTTGTTGTATACATGTTTTCTTTGCTTCAGGAGAAGTGCTTATTTAATATTTTTCGTAGTTAGGTAGATATGATGGCATGTGTACATCTTTATCAATGGAAACAAGTGGAAACTTTTGAGGTGATGATCCATGAACATGTAGGACAAATTAATGCTTAAAAATAAAGCACTATATATATATATATATATAGCTGGTTTTTAGAAAAAGCACTACTAATTAGAGTGCATTGATTGGTAGTTGGGAAACAAAATACTGTGGGCGCATGTGCACCTCTATATTGATATCTAACTAATTATTTGTGTATATGAGGAGAAAAAGATAAAGGAGCAGCGATTTCAGATACGACAACATGATACGAACTCGACCATACTACGTAAGTAACAAAACAAAATATTGTGGAGGGATCGATGCACAACTCTTTTCTTTTTCTTTGTGAATATGTTCGTAGCCCAAATGCGCAAAATTAACATGATACGAACTTATCTAACTCGAAGAAAGCATGTGAAAAAGTGATTGGAAAAATATATTAACTTTGCTAGCATTTGGATACAAAAAACGTGATTATCGAACTGCATTTGTTTAATTCCAATGACCTTTTTTCTTTTCTGACTCCATTACCTCTTCAATTCCAAATATATAGTTCGGTCGTTATTCAATCCATAGTTTATTACATTTCGCTAGAATAAAGTGGATTAGGGAATAATTAGGAATTCAAGGTGAGGATTAGATACCAGTTTATATATGCTGTAATAATGCAGGATATAGTAAAGTACTAAGTTTTGAGGAAACTAATGCAAACGTGAAGTTTTAAAGCCTTGTTTAGTTTGACTTCTAAATTAAATCATAAATTTTAAGTCCAAAAAAGATGCATGATCAGATGTTGAGTGATAAACAAAGTTTCCAAGCTGAAATGAATTTTCCGGGTATCAAAACAAACCTTCGAATTGAAAAATGTTCAAGCTCTTAGAAAGATTTTATTAAAATAGTTGAAGGTTTTTGTTTAATTTATTTTACTTAGATATATAACACCACTAGAGGAGTTTGGGAAACTGCTTTACTTGTTTATTTATTTATTCTTTGCTGTAAAGTGATGGTGGAGATCCAAATTGGGCCTAATCGGATCTATGTATAGTGAAACAAAGTTGTTTCGTGGGCCTCGAGCCAATTGTGAGGCCCATAAGCAACCTTTATCAATGGATCAGGCCCAGATATAAAGGGCCCATGATGGAATTTAGATATTGAACGTGGGTCGAAATGTTTTGGGCCTATATACACAGCCACATGTTTGTGTTAGATTCAAAACTTAATCGAATTTAGAGCTGTTGATTCAAGTTTGTCGGTGGCTTACTCTGTTCATATTTTTTAAAATCAAAATTTTAGATTTGCAAATCTTTTTGCTCTTTATTCCCACAAAACATGTGTCACTGGTGCAATTTCCCAGTAAAAGAAAGGGTAAACTTCAATGCCACTCCATGGTTTAACTAATTTTTACTTTGCGACTATACGATCCAAAGAGTTATAATTTAGTATCATATAATTTTATTTTTATATTTACCTAAAAAGTTTACTGTTAAATAGAATTGCAAAATAAGTTCTTTTTGATAATTTCAAACTAATTAAGCATAACTTTTTAAAAATGAGCTAAATAATATAATACTTGAATATAAATTTTTGAATCGTATGGTGACAAAATAAAAGGGAGCTCAACAAAAATTACAGTTTACACAAAAGAGAATTTCCAAATCAGTCCAAGTTAAAATTATGTGTCACGTGAAAGTCATTTGTTCCGAAGCAAAGTTTGGAGTTTGGACAAGGAGTGAAATGATGTGATTCCTGATGTGATTCCCAGAGATTGCTACACGTGGCTACTATGTACAGGTCGTCTCGAACAGAAGATACTCCATCGCTCGGTGTAGTAGCATTATGCAAGTATACGGTGCTCCCAACTGCGAAATTATTTATGCTGTACTGCATCAAATTAAAACTCCCCAATCGTTGTATGATCGATCGTACGGTTAGAGGGAATCGCCGTTCCATCGGAGCCATCTGAGCGCAGGTTGTGACCACGAACGCTATTAATTGCGAAAAGGACGAGGCAGTAGGTACTACTACAATTCTTCAGCGTCTCGTGAAACCGCGCATTCCCTCCGCCCTTAGTACGAGCAGTGTATCCATTATTATGCTGTTGTAAATACATGTCTATATTTTTTCAATTAATTATTATAGAAAGTGGGTCGAACAAAATATTCAAACATCCAAACATATCTACAGAGTCCATAGACTCTTCTTGCGGGCTGAATGCTTTTTCTGCTATATATAAATATGAGTTAATTGTATACACGTTTTATACAAATATGAAAAATTACAAATATATTTCTGTAAAACTTAATTTTTATAAGTTATTCCTATAAAAGTTCTAATATATTCAGATATATTCTCTGATAAGGATCCGTTAAAGAGCTGTTAATTTTTTAATAGTAAAGTTGTGAAATTATAATTTTGCCCTTGCCCTCTTCCTCTTCCTCTTCAGGCTGCGGGAGCGGACGGCGACGATGGCGGCGATTTTGCGGAGCTTGTCAGGAATGGGGCCAACGAGGACGAGGAAGAGACGGAAGGCGAAGGCGTGGCTGATGCCGTCGGAGGCGCCCGTGATGACGGCCCACGCGGGCACCACGACGGCAACGATGATCGGATCATCGACGACAACAACGACGATGAAGAAGAAGAAGGAGGAGAAAATGAGGAGGAAAAAGAGAATACGGAGAAGAAGAGGAAGAAGAAGCAAGAAAAAAAGAGGAAGAGGAAAATGAAGAAGAAGAAGAGGAAGAGGAAGAAGAAAAAGGAAAATATTGTTAGTTCACATTTTTAATTAACTATAGTTAAGTATTTTAACTATGGTTAAAGAAATTTCTCTAACGGACCCTAACGACAGAGACATATCTGAATACATTAGGACTTTTATAGGAATAGCTTATGAAAGTTGAACTTTGCTGCAATATATCTATAATTCATCATATTTGCAGGGATGTGTATGCAATTAACCCTATAAATATATATATTTTGAGCGTAAACACAACATAGTAAAATATCTTCTTCGCCTTTTACTTTACAGAACACTATTTTAGCTTTAAATAGTTTTATTGTAGGCAAGATTGCTAATGAACTAGTATTCAAGTCGTGTTTTTTTTTTTTTCCCCTTTTCAAGTTTTCAAAATTTGAGAGCTCGATTGCATCCCACTGCCTCTATCCCCTTCAAACTCCATCCTGTGTCTTACCACTGAAAACTGAATAATTCAGAGTACTAGGTTGAGTTTTGCTATCCCCAAAAAAGCATTATACTTAAATTCTCCTACTTTTTTTTTATTAAAATTATAATTTTTTAAAAAAAAACCTTAAATAAAAAACTTTAGATTTTTTTTTGTCAATAAAAAAAGAAAAAGAAAGGCAATGAAAAATTTTCTGACTTTTTATTTATTTTCATAAAAAGCTAATATTAAAAATACCATTTAAGGTTCCAATGTCTTTCAAAGTCAAATTCTGTTAATGAACTATTTGGAACAGCCGTTATCTCTGTAAGGTTATCATTTTGTTTTTTCAAATATACCATTTTACCGTCACCAACTTTTCTTATTTGTTGTTAAGCTGGGGACAAAAAAAATATTTTCTCTACCCTTCTACCGCTATTAATTTTTTTCATTTGTCCTTAACTTTGAGGCAAAATAGATATTTTAATTATGTTTAATTATGGTAAAAATTAAACTCGGGCTTAATCCTAGATAACTTATTGGATCCTAGCAGCACGGATATTTTTGAATAACGAAAATATATGGGGGTATATTTCAAACAAAAAAATGAAATAAAATATTTAAAATATTTTCAGAAATATATAGATAATTATCTCAAAATAAAAATAAAAAACTGGAGGGGGAAATAGGCATAGAGACTTAGGGAGTACTATATATTCTAATAACAAATAATCAAAGGTACCATTCCAGCGCATCGGAGAGACACTCCCTGTCTCTCTCTTGTCCGGGGCACATTGTTCTTTCTCCCTTTCTCATGTCATGTTAGATCGAGTGGGCTAAAACGATTCGCATGAATTGATCGAGCCACGACCTGCCATGTGCCGTGTTTCGTTCTGCGTTGCACTCCTCTCCGCATAACATACATATATGTTCACTAAAATGTAGTTCCTTCGTATTTTTAGCTAAATTTATTTAAAAAATAAATAAATAACATGCATCCTATCTTTCTTTTTCTTTCTCTCTCTCAAAAAAAGAAAATTTAGCTGATAAGAAGATGTGCGCCGTCTTGTAGAGCAAAAATTCCGACCGTCCCTAGAGCAAGTGGTAAAGGGTTTGGTGGTTGGTACCTGAGATCCAGTTCGAATACTAGTTGATTCACATTTCCATCTAAGTTTATTTCTAAATGAAATAAACAAAGCGGGTAACGTGCTATCTATCTCTGAAAAAAAAAAAAGTTTTATATAAGATATTGTAAAAAAGGCCGAAAGTGTATGATGCCCACCATGTAACTAATTATTTTATACAGAATATATTTATATTTATATTTATATTTTCGATCCAATGTGGGACTCTAAACTATTTTAACTATCATCATATGTTAAGTGCTACCATATATATATATGTGATGCAAATTTAATTATTAAATTGTAACTAACATTAATTCCCCAGCGCAAGTGACAAAAGGGCTTGGTGATTGATATTCGAGACCCAAGTTCGAATCCTAATTGATTCACATTTCTAACTAAGTTTATTTCTAAATGAAATAAAACAAAACGGGTAGCATGCTACCTATCTCTCTCTCAAAAAAAAAACATTNTATATATATATATATATATATATATATATATATATATATATATATATGTGATGCAAATTTAATTATTAAATTGTAACTAACATTAATTCCCTAGCGCAAGTGACAAAAGGGCTTGCTGATTGGTATTCAAGACCCAAGTTCGAATCCTAATTGATTCACATTTCTAGCTAAGTTTATTTCTAAATGAAATAAAACGAAACGGGTAGCATGCTACCTTTCTCTCTAAAAAAAAAAATATTTTCTCAAAAAAAAAAGAGAGAATTGTAACTATTATGTGTTGTAAACCTAACCTCACATGTTATTTATTTATTGAGAGATAAAGATAGCATATTATTCATTTTATTTATTTTCTAAAAAAAAATGAACTCGGTATAAATATAAAACAACAAGGACTTCGAATTTAGATTCTTGATTATCATTTATCAAGCTCTTTATCACGTGCGTTGGGGACCGTAACACCTGCGCTAGGAACGATGGATCAGGCGTTACTTAATGTTACCAGTCACATGTATATATGTATCTCAGAATAATTAACCTCAAATCACAACTATGTAATATGTATCATAAATCTAACTATATAGCCTCATATGCTACTTAATGTTACTGGCCTGTAACTCAGAATAACCTACGCACCAGATGCAACTAACACGCAGGCCGTGGTTTGTCATCACCCTTCAACCTCACACCACTCTCTCTTCCTCTTCCATGATCTCCACCCTTCAAGAGAGAGAGAGAGAGAGAGAGAGAGAGAGAGATGCGCTGCTGTACTGTGGGGCCCAAATATGTAAATAGCTGAGGAAAAGAACACGCAAAAGAGACCAAAAATCATTAATTATTTTGTTTCACAAATTTGGAATAGTGAGCTGCAACCCTGCCCCCCTTATCTACGTTGCAGCTCTATATCTTAACCATATGTGATTTAATTATATAAACACCACATAAGTGACACCAAAGCCCATTAATTTCCTTTGGCTGCAAAAGCTACCAATGTCCCTCCAAGCAAAACGCCACAGGGCACATGACCCTGTGCTTTTTTTTTTTTCTTTTTTTCTTTTTTTCCATCACAGTTAGAGGCAAAGATGATCGTACGTACTCCTCTTTGTGGCATGCACCAGTACCCCAAATAGTCTTCATTGTCCGCTGATGTGCTGGCACACTGGTTGATGCTCCTGTTCTCAAATTTTATTTACATATATCTTAGGTAAAAAGTTTAACTATAGTAAAAAGCTGGGTGCATGCGGGTATATACCTTGCGCCCGATGGATCTATCGTGCGATGAAATTTAAATATGTACAAAAATTTTCTACGCACGGTTGGCACGCAGCGGCATGTTCGCTAGGTGTATGAGCGGGGTGCATGGAATAATAGTCCATGCTAACGTGGTTCTCGAGATGGTGTCACATGGATTCCCTGACACGGTTGGACCATGCATGGTCCAAAACCCTTTCCCTCTCTTCATCTCAAGGGCCCCTCCTTATACGGCTTTCAACCCTTCATCACCACTTTCGGAAAACAAACTCTCTCTCTCTCTCTCTCTCTCTCTGATGTCCTACCCTCGTCACCATCCCCCCTCTCTCTCTCTCTCTCTCTCTCTCTCTAACGCATGCCACACAGTCACACACACATGACACAACACACATGTTCTACGTGGCGCTCACACGCACCTCGGGAACATCCACGAAGATGCAGAGATCGATCAAGTTCTTACGGGGAATAGAATTCAGATGCCTTTGAGCAATTCGTCTTCTTCGGAGATGTGGAGTAGAGGGCTTCCTCTTTTGCTTCTGTTTAATTAATCATCAAGGACTAAAAAGCTGGTTGATCACACACACACACGTACACACACACGTAAAATATAAATACATTCTTTTATGGTTAGATTGCTATTAATAAACTAAACATTGCATTGGGTTGTGGGTAAAAGGTGTCCTTTTGTTGCCTGATCACCTTTACGATGTGATTACAACGCTGAGGACATTCTATACAATTAATGATGCTCTCTTCGCTCTTGGTAATTGATAAAATAATGTTTTGATGACCAAAAAGCTGGTCGAGCTGGGTAAAATAAATTATGGGTTTCTCTTTTTTTCTTTAAAAAAAGAAGTAATTGGGACTACTTCTCTCTCCCAGACCACCATCCAAGGAGAACTGGAGAGAGGTCATTCTAAAATTACAGCATAAGATAGGGGGTTGGCAAGCTAAACTCCTATCTAGGGGAGGCAGACTTATTTTGGTTAATGCGGTACTAACCAAGTTACCCATGTACTTCCTATCAGTTTTCAAGGCTCCTGCGTGGGTGATTAAGCGTATCGAAGCACTAAGAAGGGATTTTTTTTGGAATGGCGGACGAAATGAGCCCAGCAAAGAATGTTTGGTGGCTTGGAAAAACGTATGCAAGACTAAGAAGAAAGGCGGCCTAGGTATCTTGGATGTCGCAATCATGAACCATGCTCTGATGATCAAATGGTGGTGGAAATTCCATGCAGCACCAGAGCTTCAATGGAATAAGCTAATCCGTGAATTGTACTATCGTAGAAGAACACCTCTGAGGGAAGGCAAATCCTTCAGACCCTTCTCTAATTGGTGGAAGGGTGTACTTGATCTCAAGGTCATCTTCTGTTGGGGAGCGACTTTTAAACTGGAAAACGGGAGTACAATCGATTTCTGGTTAGACCGGTGGTGTGGGGAGAAAACGTTAAAACTATGGTATCCGGAAGCTTATCTTAAGGCCGGAGAGAAATGTGTCAGAGTTAGCGAGTGCTGTACGGCGGGTACTTGGAACTGGACCAAGATTATGGGGGACGACGTTGGCCAAATGCAAGGTCTGATACCGGGCTTCTCGGAGCTCAAAGAAAGGATCTCCGGCTTCTTCGTTGAACAAGGTGGGGATATGATCCAGTGGCGCTGGAGTTCAGACGGACACTTTCAGTTAAATCGACCTATGCGGCGTTGACGGATGGAGGGACGAGAGACGTTCGTGCCGCCAATATCTGGAGTCTCAAAATCCCCTTGAAGGTAAAAATGTTTTGCTGGCTGGTTCTCAAAAAGAGGTTGCTTACACGTGATAGACTTACTGATAGACTTACGAAGAGAGGCTGGTCGGACGATCCTACCTGTGTACTATGTGGGTCGTGCGATGAAACAGTGGACCACCTGTTCACCCAGTGCGTATTCATTAAGTTTATCATAGTGTCAGAGGAGGACAATACTCAGGCCCATGATCTGAGGGACAACGTGAATTTCGTATGGGATAGGTGGATGGTTAGAAGAGACCACCTAAAAAAGCGAAACTGCCTTCCTGCCCTTATAGGCTGCTGGTGGATTATATGGAAGGCTAGAAACGACTCAATCTTCCGAAATATTAGTCCTAACCCCGAGTTAGCGGTACACAGACTCAGACTTTTAGTAAAGGAGTGGGACTTTCTACGTACTTACTTTGTTTTTTTTTTTTGTTTTTTTTTTTTTGGCTAGTATAGTTTTTCTTTTGCTCCCGGGGCCTCGTTGCCCCACACCTGTAGCTTAATTCATATTTTCAATGAATGAAGCGGGTAGCGTGCTACCTCTTTGTCAAAAAAAAAAAGAAGAGTAATTAAATGTTGGATTCTCTGCAAAACAAACCACTTGTTTAGAGAGTATTCACAGAAAATATAAAAATAATTAATATTACTTAACTCTAAAAATATAAAAGTTAAGAGAGTATTCGGAAAAAATAATGTAAGGTAAGGGAATGATTTCAAAATTATCAATAATTGAGGGATCTCCATACATTTTTACCGGTGAAGAATAGAAAGAAATTAATCTTTTCATTATGACAACCGGCTGACCCAAGTACATACTAATTAAAGTGTTTATTTTATCCTTAAGAATTTAATGATCGGATAAGATTATCTTCTTTACATAATAACGTATGAAGCAAATGTCCCAAATTAAACGTTCTCATGGTGATTAAGTAGCTAGTGCGAGTTTACTTACCAGATTAAGAGCCATGCTTAATTAGTTTTCTACACTCATCAGGGGGATCCCAACTCACCAGGGATGACCTAATATCATAAATTAGGTTATCAATATACTGAATTTTAAATAACAAAATGATAAAAGAATGTTTTAATTATGGTTGCTGATAATGTATATAATATTACCGAGTAGAATTGCTATAAAATATAGAATTGGACTGGGTATATTAGTAGCAAAAAATTTTATTATTGCCTACCAAGTTTTTTAGCCTTTTAGATCACTCTTTTTTTTTTATTTCTATACTATTCGCATTAAAATACCGTAATAAAACATCAGATAGGCCACTCAACCTAGGGGGCATCCTATCACCTTTAACAGTAAACTAATATCATTATTCTACCCCCTATCAATTTTTCGTCAAAGTTTAAAACTTTGATAGCAAAAAGATACGTTTTCGCTATTAATAGGATTTTCGCCTAATTCTAATATATATATATAGAGTATAGTATATATTAGTAGTATAGTATATTAGTGAGTATACTAGACCACTAATATTCTTATGAGTATAGACCTTCTTTGATCATAAATTTTATAACCGTTGATTGATGGAGATGGTGTGGTTAGGATGATGGTGGTCCCACTTGAATGGATAGTGGTCCCTTAAACGGGTGAGTAGGGTAGTGGTTAGAATATATGATCTAACGGATTGAAAATAATTAATAGAATAAACTAAGGATCGAAATTATGAGTATAAAGGAGCCATACTCATAAAAGTATAAGTAGTCGGACTCTATAATATATATATATAATATATATATATATATATATATATACTATATATATATATATATAGTTATATATATATATATATTAGCTGGCTCTTTTTGTGTGATTGGGGAACTCAATTTTATTGGCTGATTAAAGAGTTCTCATTCGTCGACATCATCACTAATTATAGTACCGACGACGGACCATGTGCTATAGTTTGGCTTAATTAATTGTTGGCTTAATTTAGAATTGCACTTTTAAATGAATGAACAGAACTTTAATGGTGCTCGTTTGAATCTAATAATTAATTAATTAATTAATGCCTGCTCATTCTCATTCTATGTTTTGAGTTGCAACTTATTTATAAGCATTTGGGAAGAAATCGTTTAAATTTTTATACAACTGTGTTTTCAATTCATATATATTCAATACTTTCCCTTTTATATAGATATGTAGATGAAGCTTTAACCTTTATCTGGGCCGGATCTCAGCCACGACGTCCAGATCTGCGCGAGATTTGGGTGAACGGCCATGATTTAGCAGGCTCAGCCAGATCTCAACCCTTGCGTGCAGCTAATTTCTGGCCGAGCTCCGCTGGGTGATGGTGATGGGAGAGAGAGAGAGAGAGAGAGAGAAATAGGAAATAGTATCTAAAAAATTCTAAAATAAAGTGGTGGAGAGGAGAATGAAGCTTTCTATAATTGAAAGAGAAGATGAGAAGAGATTTGGGGGGTGGAGAGATATAACATTATAGTATTTTATATGTTACGAGACATTGGGTAATCAGTAATTAATGCAAGCTACCCAATCTCCCCTTGTAATATTTTTGTTGTAATCGTGGAAAAATTCTAGAATGCAACGGTTATATTAGTGACGTGGCGTAACAAACCAATCAAATTAATCCTTTTAAGAATATATGTTCCATCATGATTGTAAAAAAGTATTTTTATTGTACTTTTGTTTAAAAAGAAGGAATGTGATTGACTTGTTATTGATGACGTGGTGCAAGTGTGACAGTGTAGAATTCCTCGTAATCATGCGGAGTTACATTATTTTTTTAAGAGAGAAAGTTAATATAGTACTTGCGTTTTTATTTTTTATAAATAAATTTAGTTGAAAATATAAAGTAATATCATTTTGAATTTAAAAACTGAGATATCAATAATTAAGTCTTTTGCCACTTGCGCTTGGGACAATCGATCAGGAGTTGTATTGTTAATAATTTTATATTATCGACAGAATTAATTTTATGCAGTGGTAATATAAAAAGATTCATAAAAAATGGCAAATAATTATGATAGAGTAACGCAAAACCAAACATGCCCTAATTTTAGTGAAATAGTAGTTGGGGGATAAGCGGGGATAACGAAATTTATTCCCGCTATTCCGCCAAACGGGGTGAAATTTGGCCGGGATATTTTATCCCGGTCAAACCTTGCTATTCCCGGTTATTTCGGAATAGCAAGAGATTTGCTATTCCACCATTTTGGTGGAATAACACTATTCCAATGCTTAATTTCAAACTTAATTAAAATTATAAATTGAATTAAAACTAAATTATATAAATATAATATGTTATATATTATAATACAATATTTTTATTATAATTTATATTAAATAATATTTAAAATAATGTTATAAATTTATATTTATTATACATAATTATATCATGTTAATTATTAAA